>NW_027187339.1:10310991-10328389 GCF_028583685.1 Petaurus breviceps papuanus
AAGTCCAACGGGGCATGGAAGATCTTTAAATCCCATAACCCTTACATATAACAATGTCTAATAAAGAGGATACTGCCCCATGGTAGGCTCCTTACCCATCACATCCCTGATTATGAAGCCAATCACTGATCTATACCCTCCCTTGCTTACCTTTTCCTGGACTTAAAATCTTCCTTGAGTCTATGCTCTCCCACTCCCCCCAGGTGCCAGTTGCTTCCAGGGTTTTGACTAGACTATGATTCTTGGTTTAGAGTTTTCTTATTTTAGCTTCTTTTGTTTTCTTCTGGGTCTAGATAATATTAAGACAGTGAAGAATCTTTAAAAAATATCAGATATTTAGCTAAGGGGGGCATATAGTAGGTGTTGATTATAAACCAAACTCAAACCAATTCAATAAACATTTATTAATGTCTTTCTATGTGTAAAGCATTAGGGCAGCTAGATGGCACAGTAGATAGAGTGCCAGGCCTGGAGTCAGGAAGATTCTTCTTCCTGAATTCAAATCTGGCCTCAGACTCTAACTAGTTGTGTAACCCTGTAGTATATGTATAATACTTCTATTTTTTTTTTTTTTTTGCTTTCCAAAGGAATCTCTAGATGCTTCAGACATTTTCTCAGAAGTACTGCACTTTTCAAAGGATAAAAATGATCAGCTAAATTTATTGCCCCATCGTCTATGGAGAAATAGGTCACAGGGTAAATAAATTATGAAGTTAGGACAAGGATACATGTGATTATTAGGATAGAAGTTTGTTCTTGATGGCAAGACTACATTGAACATAAACAATGTTATCAAAACCCCTGACTATGTTATGTTTTGTTCCTGGTATTAGCTTCATTAAAGGTAAAAAGTAACCTCTTTTTAGACATAATTTTAAAAATTGTACCTGGGTTTCATTTTATTGAAAAATCCTTATGAATTTATGTTTCCAGTCATTTTCAATTCAACAATTATTTATTTAGCACTTACCGCATATAAGGCACTTTGCCAGGCTTGGATACAAAATGAAAAGTCATAAGAAGGATGTGTATCATGTATAGATATATATATTGGATCTGGGTGAGATGCTGTCATGATCACTTTGATTCTAGGGTTAATTGGCGTCTTTCTCTCTGAGGCTATTTGGAATTAATGTATATCCCCTTGTATGCTGGAAAATGGGACATATGAAAATTAGGCATTGTTGCAGTTGGAGGGGACCTAGGGTTCTGTACAGAGGAATTTTGGTATGAACATTAAGGTTAGAATTTCTCCTCTACCTTAAATTTGGAGGTCAGACAGCTCCTCACTTTGAAAATGACACGTGGGTCCTGAGAGTCATCTGGGGCTATATTGGACATAGGGGATTTTTCAGGCTCCTGTTGCTGAAGAAAAAAACAGGTTTTGCTTATGTATCTGAAAGAGTTAGACTTAGAAGTAATTGTAATGTCTCATTTGGAGCATTGTCTCTTAGAAAATGTAGATAAGAGTTTTCATAAGCATGGAAACTTGAAAAATGAGTGTAATAATAGGAATTAGAGAAATTAGCTTTGTGATAAAAGTAAACTAGGGTTTGCTTCAAAGTTTACAAAACTTTGAAAGTAATTCAAAATACATTTGTATTTTATAGCAGTAACAAATCACCCAGAAGTTTAGGTTTCATAAGAAAGATATAGGATGAATGTGAAACAGTTGATTGAGGGTGTGTCAGTATGACGAAACCTGGAATTTTGAAATTATCCCTGTGCTTAAGGAGGTTACAGTATGTTGGGGAGATATACTTTGAACCTCTCTGGCCTTCAGTTTCCTCATCTCTGGAATGAGGATAATGATATTTTATACCAGGGTTCCAAATCTTTTTTTGTTGTCATGGATCCCTTTAGCAGTTTGGTGAAGCCTATGGGCTGCTTTTCAGAATAATGTTTTTAAGTGCATAAAATAAAATACATAGGATTACTAAGCAAACTAATTATACTAAAATATAGTTACCAAAATATTTTCACAGCCCCTAGGTTCAGAGCTTCTACTACTTATTTGCTGCGAGGTTCACATGAAGTAAACCACATAGAAATGCTTTGAATACTGTAAAATGCTGAAAAAAATGTAATGATTAAATTTTATTATTATTATTATTATTATTATTATTAATCAACCCAAGTTCACTGACTACTTTTGATATGTTCAGGCCTGTGCTGTTGGAGGCTATGCCAGATCTGAGAGTCCTCACTCTGAATACCATATCTCATTATTGAGGATGGGCTAGAAAGCATTTCATGTGAAAAACAAAACAAAACAAAAAACATCTAGGGGGTTTTAAACCATAAGATCAATATGAGTCAGTAGTATGAAATGTCAATGAAAAAAAAAAGCTGCTGTGATGTTGGTCTCATTAATAGAAGGGTTGGAGAGGGATGGTAGTCCCATTGAAGTTGGCCCTATTCAGATTATAGCTGGTCTTGAATAAGTTATGTTATATCCATTCCCAGAAGGCATATTTTTGAAGGTCATTGACTGATGATGCTATTTATTATAAGGATTTTGTTCTTATTTTCTTTTGTTTTTCCAATGGGGGATGGGAAAGAAAGGAAATAGATTTTTGTTAATCAAAATAAATTAACTTTTTTGAGAAAAAATGTGAAGTGCATTCTGTGATGCACAACCAGATGGGGAAGAGACTAGGAAAATATACAAAGATTGACAAAGGAATTTAGGGTGTGTGTGTGTGTGTGTGTGTGTGTGTGTGTGCGTGCATGCGTGTGTGCACATGTGCCAGAGGCAGAAGTAGAACCAATGGGTGAGAGTTAGAGGGAAGTAAATAATTTTGGTTCAATTTAAGGAGGAACTCCTGAGTTAGATCTATCCATAAATGGAATGGGTTGCCTCAAGAGCTAGTCATTCAGTCAATTAGTCAAGGGGCATTCATTAAGTACTTACTATATGCCAGGTAGGCACTGTGTTAAATGATGAAATGAAAAAGAAAAGCAAAAACATAGTCCAAAAATTGTATATGCAAGATATATGCAGCATAAGTGGAAAGTAATCTCTGGGGGATGGCTAGTTTCTTATAATAGTAGCTAGCTTTTCTATAGCAGTTTAGGGTTGGAAAGATGACTTACAAATGTTATTTCATTTGATGCTCACAGTAACGTAGGTGTAAAATATGTGTTATTATTATCATTATTTGACAATTGAAGAAACTGAGATTGAGAGAGGTTAAATGGATCATACAGCTATAGTAAATGTCCGATTTAGGATTCGAACTCATGTCTCTAAGTCCCAGAATTTTAACCATTGTGGCATCTACCATTCTCTTTCCTGGAGGTCTTTACACAGAGCCTAGATGTCCACTTTGGAGCCATGTTCTAGATTGGATATATGCTTTAGGTAGGAGTTTGACCAGATGGTCTATTAATTCCATTCTTTCTTTGAGTTTCTATGATCCTATTGATAGAGGGAGTAGAAGAAATACAGATTTGGATTTGTGCTGACCTTATTTTTTCTTTTGTTTGCAGTCTAGTGTGTTAAAAACTTATTCTTTAGAGCAATTCCAGATTTTCCTGTTGGGTCAGGCCCGGGTGCCTCTGAGCAATGTTCCCATCTATCTTCAGTATTACTGAAAGGTCTGTTTTTGGATTCAGGGACAAGGAGAGTGAGCTGTTTGCAAATCTCTCCCAGGGATTCCTTGGGGAGGAAGGTGCTACATTATAATTGCTAGTTATTATCCATCATCTATCTCTGGGGCCTGCTTCTCTGTACTGACGATGCAGCATATGTTTTCAGGCTCACACATCAATGAGATAACGTTATTTCTCACCAAACTGAGTAAATCACATGCTTTTTTTTTTTCTCCCATAAGTATTTTTTCTCTCATACGTAAAAAAAATACATTTCTATCTTACTGACATTTCTGGGTTTTAACTGTTGACTGAGTGGGCCCCTTGAAGAGTTCTGGAAAGACATTGGAGTGGACAGCTGTTTCCTTGAGGAAACTATCTACAATTAGCCAGTGGCCTTCAAAAGGAAATGAATGAGTCAGTTTCAGACTTGTCAATGTCAGAGCATCTGTAACCATGGTTAAATAAATAGCACCCCTAGTGGAAATACACTGTGAAAACCAAGCTGACCTACTATTCTGAGCCTGAGTCCAGGGCACAAATTGTGAAATACATTAAGAAAACAGAGAATCAGCACATGGGAACTCTGAGAAAAGCTTGCATTTTATCTGTGTGTTCCCTTTTCTTTTTTCTAAGAAACCTACATCACCAGAAAATTTGTCACTACACTAGGCCTCAGTTTATTGGAATTTAACATCTAGAATCATTCTAGAAATCTTAAATGTAAGTGCGTAACATACTAGGAACACTTTGCTAACTCCCCCTGACATAGCCAGACACACTATCTACATAATGGACCCCATTCACATGCATTCAGTAGGATAATATTCTCATAGTCTTGTCTTTAAATACACCCTCAGAGAATAATACTAATAATAACAACAAAAATAGAAATACTTTAGATAGTTCATCAACTGTCCTTAGAGAACCCCAAAGCATCAAGCCTCCTCAAAGTTCTGGGAACTAGAGAGTGAGTGAAATGATCCTCTTCTTATGAGAAGGACACAGAGAAGGTGAATGAAACTCTGAAAGACACACAGAGGTAAGAATCAGACATAGGCAAATGCACTACAAATATGGAAAGGATTATTATTAGGAGGGTGACAACTAGTTACTCTCTAAGGAGAACAGAGTTAGGGTGTAGGAAGAGAGTAGAGTCTAGGAAATGCTAAATCGGCACTGTGAGGCATAATACTTTGATAAGACTTTCAAAAAAAAAGAATAGATTCTCTGGTATGGAGCAGATGGGAGAGGTTCCTGAGGGTCCTTGAGACCCTTTCAAAGTTCTGGCAAGGTTAATACTATTTTCATAATAACACTAAGATGTTTTAATGTCTTGAGATCTATTTATCTTTATAACTAATATTTATTGTTAAATATCAATAGACATAGCCCACATAAACAAATACTCTTTGGCAGAGGTGTGTATATGTGTGTGTGTGTGTATGTGTGTGGGGGTATCTCAATATTTTTTTAGAGAATAAAAGGGTCCTGAGAACAAAACATTTAAGAACCACTGGTATAGAGGAAAAGGTGTTGGATTTGTAGTGCAGAGGCCCCGAGTTAAAATACTGGCTATAATGTTTACTACTCTAGGCTCTTAGACATCTTAGACAGCTGTGAATTTCCTTGTTTATAAAATGGTGTATGGGGTTAGCTTAACTGTGACCTATAATAGCTCTGTAATAGGAGTTTAATAAATACTTGTTGACTTGGCTTTTGGAAGTATATTAGAGGAAAGCAGATAGTGCTCAGAATGGATTAGTCATTTAAGTTTGGAGGTAGACAGGGCAGACTGTATGACTGTGCCCTTTTCTATCTCTAGCCAAATAACAGGTACCTCTTGGTGGAAACGGAAATTCCTGCTTAGTAGGAAAATGACCTGAATTTCCCTGGAAAGAAGGGCCTTTCCTTTTTCTTCTTTCCTTCAATTTAGTGCTGAAGTTATTGCTCTCTTACGAACATTTTGAGATGCATGGGGTATGTCTTCACTGTCCATTCCTCCTTTGTTGAAACCTCAATCCCAGTATCCTCAAGATCTCCACCCTCCTCCTTTTATAAAAGCTACCTACCTTTTTTCCTCCTACCATGAGTGGTAAACTTATCTACAAAGAGGTGTATTCCAGCAGGGGTCAACATTTCATAGAACCAGAGATTCAGAACTAGAAGGGGCCTTAGAAGAAGTTGTTCAGTCTAAGTCTCTCATTTTTTCAGATAAGGAAACTGAGACCCAGACAGTTCAAGTTATTTGCTTAGGGTTAATCAACTAGTAAGTATCTCAGGAGGTATAGAAAATAGGTCTTCAAGTCTATACTCTAACTACTACACCATGTCTTATTCATCAGGAGGCAGATAATGGATAGGGGAGCTAAGGATATGACCTTTCCTCTCTGCCTCACCCTCCAGAGGTCAGCTACACCAGTGATTTAAGACTCAAATAGGAAAGGATCTCTGTGACCACATATTGATTTAGAAAACTTCAAATTAACATTATCTATGTTGTATTATATTTTTATTTTTTTTGTTAAACATTTCTCAATTATATTTTAATAGAGTTGAATTCACATTTAGGAGTTTTGGGCCTCAAGCTTAACATGCTTGACCTATACCACCTAGCTCAATCCTTGTGTTGTGAAAATCTCTTGGGGAGCAGCCTTCCTTATTTCCCACCCTGCTCTCCTACAGGGCTTCTCCTCTTCTCTTTGAGCAAATGGGAGTCAGCTTTCAGAGACTTACTCAATTTGTTATAAATGCTTGTGTTGAGCTGCACACATTCTATTGGAAATAAGATAGATATGACTTTTTTTTTTTTTTTTTTTTTGCAATTAACAAGATTATGGCTCTAGGGAAAGGTTTAAGAGAGAACGAACAGATCAAATTGTTTGCCATCCATCTCTATCAGGTAAAGTGGAAGAAGATTCCAATTTGCTTAATGTACTGTGTTTCCCCGATAAAAAGACACTGTCTTATTATTTTTTTTGGACAGAAAAACACCAGAGGGCTTATTTTCAGGGGAGGGCTTATTTTAATGAACATTGACAGAAATTTTAATAAACAGGTAAATGTGAACAAAAAAATGTACCTTTATTCAATAAGCAAATCACTGGGGAAGAACAGAATGACGCGCTCATTGCTGCAGCTCTGATTGGATGCAGCTCAGAGCGCGGCGTGCGTTTCATGGGGGGGGGGATGGACGGTGCATACAGAGGGTACCGTAATGTAGCATGTAGCGCAGGGATCACCTTCACTACAGTAGCAATCTCAATAGGGCTTATTTTTCGGGGGAGGGCTTATTTTAGAGGAATCTTACACAGTAAGGGGAGGGCTTATTTTCGGGATAGTCTTATTATCGGGGAAACACGGTATGTATCACTATTCTGTTCTCTAGAGTGTTAGGGGAGATTTATTACAATCTTTCCAGAAAAATGGCAACAAGAAATTCGATGTTCTGTGAGCAACTGATTAACTCTGTTGAACAAATTTCTTTTCTACTTTATTGCCAAGATCCAGGGTGGGGTTGAATGAAGTCTGTCTGTGGAAATATCCAGATACCTTTCTTATAGGATCCTAGGTCTAGAACTAGAAGCAATGTCAGGGGTAGGCTACTACAACCGTGTTTCCCCGATAATAAGACCTATCCCAAAAATAAGCCCTCCCCTTACTGTGTAAGATTCCTCTAAAATAAGCCCTCCCCCGAAAATAAGCCCTATTGAGATTGCTACTGTAGTGAAGGTGATCCCTGCGCTACATGCTACATTACGGTACCCTCTGTATGCACCGTCCATTCCCCCCCCCCGTGAAACGCACGCTGCGCTCCGAGCTGCATCCAAGCAGAGCTGCAGTAGTGAGCGCGTCATCCTGTTCTTTATCAAATTCATTATTGAACAAAGGTACATTTTTTTTGTTCACATTTACCTGTTTATTAAAATTGCTGTCAATGTTCATTAAAATAAGCCCTCCCCTGAAAATAAGCCCTCTGGTGTTTTTCTGTCAAAAAAAAAATAATAAGACAGTGTCTTATTATCGGGGAAACACGGAAGTTCTCCATTTTGCAGATGAGGGAACTGAGGTCTAGAGAGATCAAGTGATTTGCCTAAGGGTACACAGCTAGTGATTAGGGGCAGAATCAGGAATCAAACCCAAGGCCTTTGCCTCCAATTCCAGGGCTGAGTCATGCTGAGGAGGGTAGGAGTCCATAAATGTGAGCAGTTACAGAATGGCAGAAGACTTCTTTATACCCTACAACCAAAGGTCAAAAATGGCTGGTAACCAAAAGTATCCTTAAGACACAGAGGGAGCTTTGTCCTTAGACCAGTAGCCAATCAGCTAACAGGGCAGCAAACCATGACCATGAAAGGCTTCAGTTAAATACTCTGAGTGGGAAGGCCAAGCCAACAACAGGATTTTCAGAATAGTTTGGAAAAGCATAGGCCGTGAGTTCAACAGTCTTCAGCACTGAGCTTTCTTCATCTTGATGCAAATGACCCTTTTGATATTCTAGGAAACACCTTAGCCATACTTGCCTTGTATACCTTCCATTTTTCTCCCTGTCAAGCCCTCAATCCCACCACTCCCCCAATTTAACAAACAGCAGCTGTTAATGTGGGAGGTGACAGACTTTGTCATAGACTGGAGGGAAGGGGGCGTATAGCTACCCAATTCTGTAATCCACTAAGGACTAGATTAAAAAAAAAAACTGGATGGAAAAGGGTATGGGACCAAGCAATCCTTCCTGACAGAAACATAAAGTACAGATCTTCTGAAGACCTGAGTTTGTATTCTGGTTCTGACTCTAGATGTGTAAACATGGACAAATCATTTAACCTTTCAATGATTCAATTTCCCCACCTGAAAATGGGGATAATAATATTCTACCTGCCATTTACATGGAATTATGAGGAAAGCACTATGTAAATCTCAAAGCACTACGCAAATGTGAGCTGTTGCTTTCATATAAATTGAATTGCCATTATTATTAAAAAGTAAACCACAGTGTGAGTTTCCAAAGGAAATCTACAGAGTAAGATGGTTATGGTGGTATTGAGTTCAAGGAGCAAAGAAAAGACAGTTGTAAGGTCATAGTTTTAGATTTAGAAGCAAACTTAAGAGGTCATCAAGTCTGATCCCCACATTTTACAGAGAAGTCCTAGCAAGTGTAGGGTACTTGTCCAAATTTACTTGAGAAATCAAACCAGAATTTGAACCCAGGCCCTTGGACTCAATTTAGTGTTCTTCCCACTTGACCACATTCCTTTCTCTTTTGATTTCCCTTCCTTATTGACTCTAAGAGTCAATCAAATAGATTAGTGAAAGGTCCTCATCCAAAAGACTCTTGGGGTGCCTTCTTTCAGACTAACGAGAAAATTGTAGAATCTTTAGGCTGAAAGGGGCTCATAGAGATCCTTTTATCCAAACCCCTTTCCAATAAGACATATAAATAAAACATTGTGGAAAGATGAAAATCTACATATTTTTAAAGACTTCCAAGGAAGGAGAGGCCACATTCTCTCTTGCAACCTATAATATCTACTGAACAATCCTCATTATTAGTGTGACATTTAAAAAGTTTGAGAGACATAGTTGCTCAGTAACTAATACTTTCGTTAATAATGCTAGCGTATTTGTAATAAAAGGGTGGTCATTTGGCCATTTCTCTTAGATGAAAGACCCCTCATGGAACCCACTTAACACTTATATGTCCTTGCAAAAATGGGCGTTTTCTGATGGTGGAAATCAACTCTTATTGTTTAACAATTAATGAGAGAATGAATATTATGATGAGAGGTAGACCTATTCTAATGAGGGCTTGGGGTACGTGCCTTTGATCACTCAGCTTTGGTCAAAGAGGATTATCTATATCCATATAACCAGTCTGACAAAAGGGAGAATCCCCATTTTCCCAGACTTGTCTGAGTAAAACACAATGGACTGAAATCCATCAATGCACCTCATTGGATCTTTTGAACAGATCTGAGTAACTCACAGAGGCTGATTTCTGAATGAGGAAGTAGAAAAGAGGAAAACCCTTGGTCCTAATTCAATAATTAGTTATTAAATACAAAAAAGAAATAACTATTTCTCTCACTAGGAAGTAATAATATGTCTCACCTGCATGCCTCCCACTACAGTACTGATTCAAGGCAAAACTTCCTACTATTTAGAACTATCCAAAATTTATCCAGCATTTAAAAAAAATGCCTGCTGGAAACCTCCATGAAGCAGGTGACTAACCAAGATTTCCAATCTCAGATTCTCAACTTCCCTTCTCTTCATCTTGCTTGTATGTAAATGTATCTTTCCCCACGAATGACCTATTTTCTCCCTCTTCTGTATACGATTCTGTATCATATTGTTTTCCTCTCCCCTTCCTCTCTCTTTCCCCTTCCCTTCCCTTCCCCTCTCCTCTTCTTCCTTCCCCTTTCCTCTTTTCTCCTGTTTTTTTTTCTTATCCAGTCCTGTCCCACCCCCCTCTTCTCTCTAAAATGGTTCTAGTCCAGTCCTTATTATTGATGCATAAATAATATTATTTGAACAAACAAATGAAAAACCCCTTACTAAATTAGCTTCTAGCAAAAGTTGGATGATCACTTGCCAGTATTTTGAAAAGAGAGTTCCTATTGCACTAGAGGGCATCTGACCTCCTTTCCAACTCTGTGATTCTGTCCTCTCTCCTGAAGGCAAAGAAATTACTGGCCTCTTGACAAGTTGTCCAAATGAGCCTAACTGAATACAGAGATGACAGACAGATGGATGCATGAATTCCTTTTCTGTAATTAAGGTTTGATTGTTACTGGAGTGATAATTAATTGATTCAACATTTTATCTCAGGAGAAAACTAAAAGCCGAAGAGGAATTGTCTGCTTTTCAGAAGGAGATCAGTTCTGGAATTCACTGGAGAGGCAGTTGTTTGCCCAGAGAGAATGGGGAGAGTTTTGCACCATTGCTCCTGTCAACATGTTTTGCAGTGTGCAAGGCATGTGACTTGTAAAGCCCCTCAAAAGAAAACAAAGGATGTGGCCCAGGACTGAGAGGATTGGGAGGACCACTCTGATCCTCTGGGAGATGGGATTAAATGCTTGTACTGTGGATTTAAGCAGCAGGAGAAAACTGTACTTACTTTCTTTTATGGAGAATAAGAATACTCACACTTTATGCCTTATAATACCATTGTAAAGAAAGCAATTTGTAAACCTTAAAGTATCCTCTGAGTCTGAATGGTTAAAAAAAACTCCTTTTTTTCAATCAACAAAAATCTATTTTCTTCCTTCCCTCCGCCCACATTAAAAAAAAAAGAAAAACTTTCATAACAAATATACATAGTTAAGCAAAACTAATTCCCACTTTGGCCATGTCAAAAGAAAAAAAAACAACAACAAAAAACCAGCATCTAGTTCTCATTCTGTACCGTGAATCTATCTCTGCCAAGAGATGGGTAGCATGCTTTTATCTTCTGTCCTCTGGAATCGTGGTTATTTATTACATTGATCAGAGTTCTTAAATCTTTCCAAGTCATTTGCCTTCACAATTTTCTTGTTACTGTACAATTGTTCTCCTGGTTCTACTCCTGAATCTGATTTCTAAATATTACTATCATCTTCTCATCAGATAGAAACAGTACTGGGACAATTTGATGTATTATTGTTTTATTATGTTTGGATGACAATTGTTCAGATGTATAAAATTAATCCTGTCTTTGTCACTTACTACCTGTGTGACCTTAAGCAGGTCAAAATCTCTTGGGTAGTAGTTTCCTTAGCTATAAAAGAAGGGGGGACAGGACTACATGACCTCTAGGGGATCTTCTCTAAATCTCTGATTCTGTAAACAAGACAGCTTTTTGTTGTTATTATTACTATTGCTAGGTCAGAAGGAGGAGAGGAGGGCTGAGAAGCAATCATACCTCTCTATGACCCCCACCACTGGGACCTGGAGTTGGCCTTCTGAGAAAATGACCCAGGTGCCTCCTGCCTCAAAATACAAATTCTATTGTCCTTTTCCCATGTTAGTTAAATCATTTGGATTTTGGAAACTTTTACCTTAGGAAAAATTAATGAGAGCTGATATTTATAAAGCAGTTTAAGGTTGCAAAATACTTTGCATACATTATTTCATAAGTTTTTCACACTAGCAGTGTGAGGTAAGCACTGGGTAGGTATTGTTATTTTTATTTTACAGGTGAGGTTCAGAGAGGTTAAGAGACCTTTACCCTGGTCACACAGCTAGTAACTGTTAACAGGTGAAATTATTTTCTTGCAGGCTCCATCCGCTATACTTCCATACTGCCTTCCCATGCATTAGTTGGACTCCATGACCTATAAGGTTCCTTGAATATTTTAGATTTCATGATTTTAGGTATAAACAAACTATTGACAGAATAAATTGGAGGTAATTAGTAAGGGGGTTGGGAAAAGCTTCTTGTAGGTGATGAGATTTTATCCAGGACTTCTAGGAAGCTAGTGAAGCCAGGAATTGGATGTGAGGGAGAGAATTACAGGAATAGGAGACTACCAGGAAAAATTCCTGAAATCTAGAAATGGAGGGTTTTGGTCAAGGAACAGCAAGGAGGCCAGTGTCACTGTATTGCAGAGTATTGGTGGGGAGGGGGACAACTATCTTAGACCTTAGTTATCAGTTAGGACGTCACAAAGGAATAGATAACAGACACCTGAAACTAAGGCTGGAACCTGGAATAGATATTTTAGGGATGAGGGCGGGGGCTCTGGTGGGAAGAAAGTGATAGGTGAGATAGGAAACTTTCAAAGACAAACTCAGCTAACTGTACTATTTCAGATGTGTCACTTGAATAACAGAATATTATAATTAAAACCCTCAAAATCATCTAATCTGACTCACTGGGTTTAGAACAGAGGCATCAAACTCAGGGTAGCAAAAAGACTCAAGTGAGGCCTAAATCAGATTAAAATATAATTGGAGAATATTTAATGAAATGAATGGAAATGTAATGCAGCATAAATCATTTTAACTTGTGGTCTTCTGAGTCAATATGGATCCTGTGGGGATCTGTTTCCATTTGAGTTTGCCACCACTGGTCTAGCATTTTTGAATTATGTGTAGTGTAGTGCTAGATTATAAACTCCAGGAAGGCAACCATCACGTTTTAATGATCCCTGAATCTTTTTGTTGTACCTAACATACTACTTTGCAATTAATAATGGCAGTTTGCTTTTATGTAACCTTTACAAAAGGTTTGTAAAGTGTTTTACTTTGTCATTTGATCCTCTGAGAAATAGGTGATGGTACTATTTCCTTTTGACATTTGAGGAAACTGAGATTTAGAAAGTATAAAAGATTTGTTAAGGGTCACAGAGGTAGCATCTGAGACAGAATTTGAACCCAAATCTTCCTGATGCCAAGTCCAGCGCTCTCTAATATGATCATGCCTCTGCAATAAATGTTGGTTGTTGAATGAACGTATCGTCTAGTACAACTATATAATTTTACAAATAAGAAAACCAAGACACAAAGAAACTTTCCCAGTGCTATACAGCTAAATAAAAGCAGGGTCAAGATTTTGTGTCTTCTGGTCCAATGTTTGCTCTATCACACTGATATTCTCCTGAATTGTAAATCCTCTCAATCCAACTAACTCACTTCTCTTTTGCATAAGGACATTCAAGATCTAAATCTTACATGTAGGTGTAGCTTTTCAAACCAGTATATTCAGCAAATGACTCAAGATCAGGTATTGGGGATTGGCCATCCAGGATGGTTCTTGAACTAAACCAAAGAATTCACATCCTTTTCTTTTGTGCTGTGGCCAGTGACTTCTGGTCTCAGTGTGTGCTGAGAGTTCTGTGTGACATCAGTCATCCCACATTCACCTGGTGTGAGCCTTTTATCCGGTGGAAGCAATAGCCTTTAATTTGTACTTGTAGCTTCTAATCCCTTCTCTTTCCATACAGCTCTGAAAACAATCTTCCTATAGCCCAAGTGTGATAATATTACTCCTCTACTTAAGAACTTTCAATGGCTCCATGTTGCCTCTAGGATAAAAGACAAGCTCTTTACTCAGGGATTAACCTGACTTTCCAGGTTTATTGCATATTACCCTCTTTCATATGTGCCTTTCTTTTCCCAGCACTGCGCCTATATACTCATTCTGCACTTCAGTCTCTTAGGATCCTTAACTTCCTTCGAAGTTCCATTTGTAGGCCTTCCTGCAGAAAGCCATTTCCTATCCTCCCAGTTGAAATTACTTACTCCCTCCTCAAATTATCAAGTATTTGCCCTTCTGTTTGCTGTCAAAGCTACTTCCTTCCCCAGTAGAGTATGGATAGGGTAGGAAGTATTTTTTGTTTTTGTTTTTCTCTCTCTACTGTTTAGCACAGAGCCTTGTATGGAATAGGGACTTGATAAATGTTTTCTGGATGGCATCAGCCCAAACCATATGCTTTTTGGTTTTACAATTTAAATTTTTCACTTGGTTTCTGGTTTTATATGCCCTAGGTCTGCTGTTCATGCCAGCTGTTAATGGACAAGCAACACTGGAAAACCATTGTTCTAACCATCTTTCTTGGGAGAAGAACAATCTGACAATCTGGGGTCTTTGTAATGTGGCATTTTTTGAGAGATCTCTGCCATTGCTGTTGTAGAAATTTGGCTTGAAGCTGACAATTGAGGGGGAAGAACACAAGCCTGTGCTTCCATGTGCCTGGAGACACAGGTTTACATCAGCACTACGAAACCTGTAAAAGACTCAGTGACTGACTGGCTTACCTTTGGGAAAGGAAAGCGAGAGCCAGTTTTCATGCTACCCTGACTGACTTGATTGTTCGAGCTCGAGCTGTGTCTAAGTCTGGGGGAATATCCCCAGAGGTTTGAAGTGGAAATGCAGACTTGATCCAGGATTGCACTATAGATTGAGTCAGAACATTTTCAATCTTGGCTGGATATGAATTTGCTGACATTTTCATTGTTGAACTGGTGTTTCAATAGTAATTCAGTGTGAGGTTTGGAGAAAAATCAATAGGATCCAGCTTCTAACTCTGTCTTTTTCTCTATCTCTCTGTCTCTGTCTCTCTCTCCTCTTGACTTCAGAGACGGTATGTGGTATGTAGAGCACAGGAGGCACAATTAAGGGACCTGATTGTTTGGGGTTTGAATTGACCTTTTAAACCTTGGTTTGAATACTATCTTAGATACTTACTAGTTATGGGACCCTGAGCAAGGCACTTAAGCTCCCAAAGCCTCATTTTCCTCATTTGTAAAATGGGGATTATAGCACACATGCTGCCCACTCACAAGATTATTACGAGGAAAGAATTTTGCAAACCTGGAAGCATCTATGAATTATTTCAGAATCTCCTTCATGGTATCTATCCACTTACTATTGCTATTATATTGTTATCATCGTTTCTTAATTTCACCGTCATGGTCTTCCTCTTCCTGGCCTACTTGTGTGGCAGAGCTTTGTTCTCAGAGGAAAGAGGATTCACTTTTTGGGCTCGAGATCTGCCTCAAGGACAAAGTGAATATGGAGTCATTTTAGGCAGAATTGTTTAGGTGACTAGAAGCAAAAAGGTCCTGCTATCCTTGGAGACTCAGAATGGAAATCCCATTAGAAAAATCAAGAAAAGGAGACTAAAAGAGCTGACGCCTTGTTTTTGGAAGTTGCTGTGTGGCTCAGATGGGTCATTTTCAGAGGATGAGGAAAATTAATCTGTAAACATACAAGTAAATCCAGGAAGCTGGATGTTGAGGTGGAAGGTTATACACAAGTTTTTATTTTCACTACTTTAAAAATATTTGTGGCTTATCAAATTATGTGAATTGTTAATATTTGTAAAGTAGAGACTATAGTCTTAACACAGAATCAATCTACAGCTCCTAGGTAGGAGGTGGGGTGTAGGGGAATGCTGATTTTTGGCTTTTGCTCAGAGGTATTTCCAAATGGGACACTATCGATCCCATTCATTCATTCATTCATTCATGGTGGGGAGGGGTTGTACTTGCTGGAGGCAGGCTAGATTAGAGAGCCTGATTCCCTAACCCTTCCCCTTCCCCCCTTGTTCAGCATGGTAGCTGTCTAGTCAAGAGAGTTTACAAAACCTTTTCTTTCAAATCTGGGCCCCACAGCCCCTCACTGTGCCCCATTAACCAGAAGTTCATTATTTATATTGGGGAAGAAGTGGCAAAGGGTCTTTTTTATGCAAGGGTCATCTCCCTGGAGATCAAAGGTTCTAAAGAAAACCGTGGAGTTGGTGCTCTGTGTATTTGATGGTCTAAAATTTGAAAACATAATCCTGTTTTGTTTTCTCTGTAGAGAAAAAATATCTCAAGACAAATACAGGGGCCTATTTGATATTTATCTGGTTGTCATTTTAGTAGGAAAATAGAGAGACTGGTCACCTTGTGAGGTTACTACCCATATTCATTTCAGTTCCATTCCATTTATTTTAAAAATAATTTTTAAAGTATGTTTTATGTTCTAGGAAGTATGTTGAATAGCAGGGAGGAGAAGACAAAAATTAAACAGCCCCTTCCCTCAGGGAGATTACATCCTGCACATGGAAAACGGCATGTATGTAGACAAAGAAACAAATACAAATTTTTGGTGACATTGTTTCTGAAGAGGACTAATGACATCATGGGGTGATCTCTTGACTTGAGAATAGATTAAAGTGAGGCAGAGCTGTACAAAGTCGCCAGCTTTACTCTCTCTTCCAGAGTCTTTGAAGGCCAGTGTCAAGACAATGACTGGTCCCAGGATGCAGTGGATCACCTTGGCGCCTTGGCATGTTGAATGTTTGACCAAGGTTTAAGTGCTTCACAACACCTGCTTCATGGCCATTTGAACAAATTGTTCTCATCTACCCATCCTGCTAGGGAAAGTCTTTACATGCTTGATTAGATATCCCCCTAACTTTGAGGTTTTGACAGTTTTGAGGCCTGTCGGTTATCCTCACCCTGGTTTAGCCCATCTGCTGAGACAGTTTTACTGGGGTATGGGCACTGCACATACTGCATCTTCTTGGAGCCACAGGGGAGAGCTGAGTACAGGTAGATGTTTTCTATTTTATTCTAAAGACAATAGGCAGCCACCAAAACTTTTTGAGCAGGCAGTAAGACGGTCAGACAAGTGCTTTAGAAATATCCATTTGGCAGTTGTTGAAAGGATGGCTTCAAAATGGGAGAGACTGGATGTAAAGTGGATTACGGTGCAGAGAGAGGGGTGAGAGGGGCCTGAGTTGGGGTGGTGACCCTATGTGGGAAGGGGGAAAGCGAGACATATTTGTTTTAGAGGGACTTTTAGCCTGGCAAAAGGAAGAATCAGGGAGGATGTTTTAGCAGTCTTCATATATTTGAAGGGCTGTCACCTAGAAGGGGGATTATAAATGTAGTCTATTGACCCACTGTGAAAATAATCTTAAACTGACAAAATGACCTGCTGGTTATATGGCTCATGAGAATTTAGCAAAAGCACTTCCATTTTTTTTTTCCAGTTTCAAAGGGGAAACTGAGACCGCTACCATTCAGATGTAAGCTTCTTTCAAGTAGGGATTGTTTTATTAATTCCATTTGTATTCCCAGGACCTAGTTTAGTACCTGTCACATAGCAGTTGTATATGCTTGTTGATTGGGGATGGATTGTTAGGAATGCTTTATTGAGAATTGACCCAGAAAAGAATAGACTTAAACTCTCTAGACCTCAGTTTCCTCATCTGTAAAATGAAAGAATTAGACTAGATTTCCAAGATGCTATCCAGTTTCAACAGTCTATGAATTTATAAACTCATGAGGGGTGTTCGCTTGATGGTGTGTGTGTGTGTGTGTGTGTGTGTGT
>NW_027187340.1:0-69816 GCF_028583685.1 Petaurus breviceps papuanus
AGAGAGAGGGACAGAGAGACAGAGAGACAGAGAGAGAGACAGAGAGAGAGAGAGAGACAGAGAGAGAGAGAGAGAGACAGAGAGACAGAGAGATAGAGAGAGAGACAGAGACAGAGAGACAGAGAGACAGAGACAGAGAGAGAGAGAGAGAGAGAGAGAGAGAGAGAGAGAGAGAGAGAGAGCACTCCACACCTTAACGAGCCATAGTCCAAGGTAGGGATTGAAGAGGAGGGACAGGGAGGTGGTGGATAGAAGGAGGGAGATGCAAGGGATGTTTTGAAGGTAGCATGTACAAGACTAATAACTGATTAGATGAATATAGCTGATGAGGGTGAAAGAAGACTCAAAGATGACTCTGAGGTAGGTTGTCTCGATGAATGGAGAGTGAAAAAAGAAGAGGGAACAGAGCAGATTTGGGGACATTCACAGTTGGAAGGAGGACATATAATGAGAAAGAAAGGAAAATGGGGATGATAGCAACAAAATCGGAGAGAGCATTGTTAAGAAACCTAATAGAAAAGAGAACTATCTAAAAGGAGAATGATAAACCATGTCAAAAGCTGTAGATATAGTTAATGAAGAATATGAACTGAGGAGAGGCTCTCAGAACGTGGGAATCTTCTCAGTGATGGGGAGAAGAGGTACAAAGTTCTTGCCTATATGAGCGTGGAATTGGTGAGAGCTTGGGAGACTAGAGGTCTTTGAGAGATGCACATGTTTCCAGGTTCTATTGGGGGAGAGAAGAAGAGAGGAGAGAAGGAAGGAAGGGAAGGAGGAACGGAGGGAGAGAGAGAGAACGAGAGACAGAGAGATGGAGACTGAGACCGAAAGAGAGATAGACAGAAACAGAGAGAGAGCTATAGAGACAGAGAAAGACATAGAGACATATAGAGACAGAAAATAGACTTTTGAAATCAGGAATATGACAATGGCTTTGGTTTCTGGCTTTTAAATTTTTTTTTCTCCTGAAATCATGTTTGCCTTCTATGTGATATTATTAATAATAACAGTTAATATTTATGCAGCACTTATTAGTGTCAGGCATTGTGCTAAGTGCTTTATAATTATTGTGTTAATCTATTCTTGTAACAACCTGGGAGATAGGTACTGTTATTTATCCCCATTTTACGGATGAGGAAAGTGAGACTTGATAGGTGAAATGAATTGCTCAGCGTCATACAACTAGTAATTATCTGAGAACCGTTTTGAACTCAGATTTTCCTGATCATTGTAGTTTCCTAGCATATCACCTTAATGCCAAGTATAAAGTCAGTTATTAATTTAGTTTTGATCTGTCACACTTATCCTAATAGGATAACACATCTCACTTTAAATGATACACATTATAATTTAGTTTCAGGAAAATTTCAACTAAATCAAAACTAGATTTATATTCACAAATTGTAACATTTAAAATCTGTTTTCCCAAGGGTGTAATGTAATGCCAAAAGAAGGCAACTTCCCAGGTTCAAAATACCAGCATAGGTGCTCTCTATTTTATTCAGTAGCAAACCCAGAACAAAGAAGATCAAAACATGACATCATTCAAAATACAGCATTTACTAAGTGTGATTAAATAATCTCCAAGTACTACCCCACCCCAGGGCCTTCCAATCATTCAATCAATTACAAAGTCTCTGTTCTAAATACTTCTCCACCCCTAGGCTATACCTTAATTAAGTCCACCACAAAGCCCCTCTTCTCAAATGGAGATTAGTTTCCAAACATAAGGTCAAAAGTTCCCCACCCCTGGATCACAATTGAATCTACCCCAGAGTTACATCAAGTTTAAACACAGCACTTAATACCCAAATGGAGGTCTTTTCTTCATCTTGACACGAGGCAAGTTCTCAGCAATCTTAGTTCCTGGAGAGACAAGGCTTAGCAAGGCCATAAGATACATTGCCAGTCCCTTCATGAATTTGTCCTCTGTCTGTAGAACAGTCCTAGAACCCCTGAACACATTAGCAAAGCCCTCTCCCAGGATTTCTGTAAACATACAACAAGAAAATCCTTCTTCAGGGCTTCTGAACCAACAGAAAGGCTCCCAGACCCCTGCAACAACAGTACTGTCCCTCACCAGTGGACAGTATTCACTCTCTGTCTGCAGGACAGTCGCAGGCCTTCTTAGCAAACAGCCAGGTTCCAGGACTTCTTCAACAAAAGGACAGTCTTTCACCAGTGGACAAATCTGGCAAAATAACATCAAAACAGACAGACAAAGTACCAGCAAAACAGCCATGTCTCCTCAGTCCTTGGCAGCTCAGGGGGCAGGTCTCAAAAGTCCAGGGCAATTCAAAGCGGCCACCAGCAATCCTCTTAGTCTCTCTCTCTCTCCACGAGGTGCTGCTTCCAAAAAAAGATCTTCCGCCTCTCTCCAGTGTCTCTCCAAATCTACGTCACCAGCTCCTCCCAATTCAGGACTTTCTTTTCACATCAACAAGCCCATCTCACAGGTGGGATTAACAAACTCTGGGTTTTAACACAATCAATTTGAAAACCAAGCCAATACAGGGGAATCTTTAATTGCCATTACTATCACAAAGGGCCAGCACCTCAAATTACAGAGCTCGTTGCTTTCAGTTAGCTCATTTTCAAAAAAATCTCACATTAAAATTTTCACAAAGATCTCACACTTTCAGTTTCACATTCTCATCCTTCTCTTTTGGAGCCCAGGAGGCTCTAAAGATTGGAACACACTCTTCTAATGCTTTTTCAAGGACAGAATTTTGTGTTCAATTTATTCTATGCTGCAAATTTATGTCTATATGATGCAGTTTAGGAGTGCTGACACTGTTTAGGGGTGCTGGCATCCCTAAAATGTCAAGTTATAGGGCAGTGTTACCTGGAACAAACTCAAACTGTTCTCCAGTCAAGTGGCAAGTTTATTGTGAGGCCAATAGAAGTGGGCAGAGTTCCTTAGGTAACTTGCAACCTGATAGGAGTGAAGTTATAGTTTATAAGGAAAAGGAACAGTGAAAGGATGCCAAGTATGCTAATTAGGTGATGGGGAGGTTGGGTGGGTTAGGGAGTGGTCAGTATATGCAAGCAGTCCAGGTGCTGGGCTGCTGGAATATATAGGAAAACTCAGGGAGTCAACAGAGATAGCTTTGTTGAAGGGACAAGGGTTGACAGAGCATCATGGTCCTTGAGCAGGCACCAGAGACAGGACTCTTGGGCAGGCATTCCCTGTGCTTGTGCTGATAGCCTTTTTCTGAGGAATTCCAGGGTCAACACTGTGCCTGTAACAAGGGGAGAATTTTCTCACAGGGCAAGGAAGGTAGTGGGGACAGGGGGCGGGGCTCCTAGGGACATGGCCTTAGGGCTTTTTGGGGTCCAGGTCCCACCATTCTCATATAGTTTCTCTTTGGCAAAAATTGTCTACTTGAAATTGCTAATAAGCATTTCTCCAGAAACATCCTTCTTGATCTCAATGAGATAAAAACCTCCTCAAGGCTGTCTTGCAGTTCCAAATCCTTTACTTTCAAACCCTCTATTCACACTGTCAGTGCAAAGGGACTTCATCTTTCTTTAACATTCTACCTATTCTCTCATTTCTACTTGCTTAAACCTTCTCTCTTGCTTCTTCTCCTCTCCCCCAGTAGCCTTTGATTAAAGCCCTACAAACTTCAAAATGGTATCTTTCTTGTTATACTCTGATTCATCATTTCATTTTACCCTGTATATTTTCTTTAGTCTATCTCATCTTGTTTCTCAACCATATTCTAATTTAGTCTAATACTCCACTGAATCTCTCTGGTACAGATTTTCTTATTCAGTACCAATTAATTGTTCTGTTTATTCTTTAGTCACTGAAATCACTGTCTACTAAAATAGTGCATCTATTGCCTTCAAGAGAAGGGAGAGAGTAATAGAAGCATGTGCTGTTTGCTCCTAATCTTAATCCAAGGGAACAGCAAATTGTCCCAAAATCTGACAATATGTTTTAGTAGTTCCAAAAACCTCTAAATCATCATTTGTATGATGTAAAGATTTTATATTTCAGTAACAGATTTAATTAGTTTATAATGCCATAAATGTCTCTAAACCAGGAAAAAGATTTTCTTTTATCTCTGCAAACGGTTGGGGAGATAGAAAGTATCTTGCAGGATTTCCTCCTTATCTCTCACTCACTGCAAGTCTGATTAAAAGGGTAAGAGAAAGTTCCTGCTAGTCTGGGGAGGAAAGTTTTAGCATCAATTTTGTAAGCTGAAAGAGCTGTTTTAGGAAAGCAGGCAAATTAGAAGAGGCCAATCATCTGTACAGCTTTTTGCACTCTTCTAATCTCCCTTTCTGTACTTTAAAAAAAAATAGCACTTCTTAAGGCTGGCTGGGCGTTAATCTTCAAAAATATCCAAAGTAAATACAACCATGTACACACACAAGAACTTATGAAGGGAAAAACCCCAGTTAAAACCTACCTCACTGCCTAACATATTCTTGTTTTCCTCACTAACCTAAGTGAATGACGGTAAAATTAATGTTGTTTGACTATTTCAACAGGGTCATCAAAATTGCTCAATCAATTACACAAATATCTGATAAAGTGAACCCTTCCTGAAATATCATGAGGTTTAACTGGTGGCTCTCATGGTGTGCTTGGGTGCCTGTGCTTGAACCCCAGTTAGTAAAATCACACTTCTCCCTAGCCTCAAATCTCCCTAGCTTCAAAACCCTGTTTTAGGCAGTTTCTCTCTAGCTCAAGAGCAGCAGGCCCTAACAAAATACTTATCTCTCTTCCCGTTACAATAACCAGCTCCACCTATGAATCTTTCACTAGACTATCTATAAGCAACTCCCTAGCCCATTATACACATCCTGAATCCCTCTTTAGCTTGGGTTCCCAACATCCATCTTGTCAAACAAGACATTTATGGGTGGCAGCTTGGTCAGCCCTGACCACTAGTTGACTTGGTGATGTTTCAACCCTAAAACCACACCTCCAGGCAGCCCCACCTTGGGCTATTTCCCAGTGAATTATGGGCAATATGCCTGCACAGTAGATGTTAAAAGTACATGTTCTTTTAAGCACTGACTACTCCTTAACTCCTCCCTAATCCCACCCTTACATACCTAGTTAGCATAATTGGCACTGGTTTTACTAAAGATTATTCTATAAAAACTTTAACTCTACCCCTTTAACTCTAACCCTTGCAGGTTCCCTAAGAACTCTTTCCCGCTGTAAATCGCAACAATAAACTTTTACCAACATGCCTCAGAGAATGCTTGAGCCTGTGAATTCATTCTAGACTGCCCACCAAGGGACTCTGGTTATTGGGGTTCCTGAAACACATACATGGCCTCGTCAGCTCTTACTTTTGAGTCCTGAATTATAACACCATGTTCATCAGGGTACTGGGGCAGCTACTGATCAGTCTCATGTATGAGGGTTGAGAGAAGAAATACAGGAAGAGAAAGAGAGAGAGAGAGAGAAAGTTCTGCTGAAAGACTGGCTGTTTTAACTGACTGCAGGGCTCCCTCTAGAGCCCTTGAATGATCAAGCCAAGAGAACTTTTTTTTTTTGGGGGGGGTCATCATTTGGGGAGGAATCACAGCAGCCAGGCTAAGACCTTTCCTGGGCTAAAGCCATAAAGCCAAACACTGATTCTTAATTTTCTGAACATTCAGAGTCCTCAGGACTAATCCAGGGCCATGAATGTGTTCAATCTGAACCCCAAGGGATTCACAAGGTCCTTGTTATGTTCACTTTGATCCTGTATTAGTTATTCCTGCTCCTGCTTTAGCCAGAGACCATGAAGATTCTTAGATTTTGTGGTTTTAGGAGAACCTTCAGGTTTACTAGGGTCAGTACTGAGGCATTCTACTTCTGACAACAAAATTGTCGGTCAAGAACAAAACCAAAAACCTGAAAAGTTTTGAGAAATGATTTTATTAAGTTATTTGGCAGAGGAAAGGCACTGTGAGGTTTAAATTTTATAGAGTTTAAACAGAGACATAAGGACTAGCAGCTGGGTGACTAGCAAGTAGGCAGGCAATTTCCAGGTAAGGTTTCTTGAGTTATACATCAGCAAGTAAATATAAACATTCAATAAAATTTGGGCTAAGCAAAAGCACAAGCTATTAGGTAATTAGAAACACAAGCTTTTTGGGTGGACATCAGACCTAGGTAAGCAAACCCCCAAAAAAGCACTCTGAGTTCTTGGAGGTTCTCTGAGGTTAACATAACCTTCAGTTTCAGGGTAGACAATTTCTAGCTACAAAAAGTTAGGTTCAAGAAGTATTAATAATAAAATATTTTCCACACACAAGCTGGAAGTCAAAGACCTATTGAGGAGCTGCTTCCCCTACATGTCTACAGTTTTCCAAGCTTGTCTTTCTATATATTTCTCTACTACAGATTCTCTTGGAACAACAAACAGCATTGTTGATGAATTCTCTTTACCTTTTGGGAGAGGCATACTCATCAGTGAGGGTCTGATGACTCTGAGTCAAAGCTAGGAGCCCAAACTGGAAGTAAAGGGATTTTTAACGGCATGCTAAAGTATTTTCTCTCTGTTAGACAATTCAGATTCTTGGCGTACAAATTTGGTTTCAATCAGGCCTGATTGATTACATAACCAATCAGCAGCATCCTGCAGAAACTTCCTATGGAAAAGTAGAGCATTTTACAGTAGAAGGAGGGGTGCTGAAATAAGTGAATCAGTCAAGGGAGAAAAAAAGTATCTGGAATGCAAGTGGCAAGATTTATCATCAGAATAAGAAATAAGAAAATATACCCTGTTTGAGGGCAGGTGACAAGGGTAATATAAGATCAAATAATTTAACAGTTGTTTTGAAAGCAGTCCTTTTAGATGTTTTGTCTAAAAAAGACCAGTAGATGAGACCTTTTTTTTTTTAACCAGGTCCTTGCATGGGTGTGGGCACATTTTACTATAGGTGACCAAGTGATTAAGAGAGTTTCTATATTGTCAGTTCTTCAAGATGTAGCAAAATGTGGTTCTGATTTCTGCCCCACATCTTTCCTCTATGCTCTGTTTATCAAATGTGTCTTTCCTCAAGAAAGCTCTGGTCCCAACTCTGTCCCTTATATAGGTATAGCTCGGCATTCTGTCCATTAATTAGGAGTTTTGAAGAGATGTGCTTTTCAAAAATATAGCAGGCTTGGTTGGAAGCCCAGTCTTCCTTATCCTCTTTGCCAATAAATAAAGGGGGAGAGGGAGAGGATATCATGGAGATGGAAAGTTTATTTTTAAAGAAATTTCATGTTATTTGCCTTAGAAATGTAGCTCTCAGCAAAGCTTCTCTTATAATTTGATTGATTTAGGTCTTACTTTCAGAGTTGCTGCCATGTGATTATTCCTTAAGATGCATGGTTTGTCCTTTTGGAAGAGGATCAAAATGACATCACTATGTTAGAATCCAGGTACAGTGTGTCCAACTGTGGCTGATTAGGCCAGTATGAGCTTGGAATGCTCCATGACCGGTCAGGCACAAATAGTCCATGTAAACATTTGGGGTGGATTCTCTGAATTTTCACATCTCACATTTCTTTTGAATTATGTTAATTCTGCTTTGCTCAGAGAGCATAGCACCTTCTCTGATGGGAACATGCCATGAGGATACACTCCTGTGCCAGTGCCTCCCGTCTCATACAATCAATTCCAAAGTTCCTAAGAGAGAGCTGGAGAGTGTCTTTGTATCACTTTTATTCTGATCACCATGTGAGTGCTTGCCCTGTGTGAGTTCTCCATAAAATAATTTTTTAGGCAAGTGTACGTTTGGCCTTAGTAAACTCTCATGAGTGAAACGCTGTAGACAAACCATACTTTAACTTGGGGCCAGTATGATTCACTTTACTGAGACTGAGCCTACAGAGTTAATCACACAGAACTGCAAAATCTTGTTTCATATGTAGTTAAAAAAAAATCAGGTTATTTTAAATTGATCTTTGGAATGAAAAATCTAGGCAGAATTATCAGGGCCTATCCTAAATTGGACATCTTTTTTTTTCCTCATTAAGGGACCCAGAGTGTTCACTGTTCACTTAATACAGACATTTTCTGTACGATTTTGCATATAAATGCTTTCACAGAATGCTACCTGAACACTCCTGCTCTCGAAGTGAAATTAAATGCTGCCATCTGCTGATCAAAAATTAGAAATGCATTGAGAAGATGATAAGCCCCTACCTTTGTATTTCCTCCCTTAGGAGGAACATACACCATAAATGAGAAATGATATTTCCAGGTTTAAATGGCAATATGAGAAATTATGCCAGTCTTTCCACAATTTTAGATTTTTACATTCATTCCTGATAGAATCGTGCAATCTAATTTTAAAAAATTCCTTAGGAAGATCTAGAAATACCTAAACATACTTTATTTGGCTTCCTAAACAATAGATGGGGCAGTGAGGTTACACGATGGATAGAATGACAAACCTTTCTAGGGTCAGAAAGACTTATCTTCTTGAGTTCAAATCTGGCCTCAGACACTTACTAGCTCTGTGACCTGAGCAAGTAACTTATCTGTTTGCCTCAGTTTCCTCATCTGTAAAATGAGCTGGAGAAGGAAATAGCAAACCACTCCACTGTCTTTGTGAAGAAAACCCCAAATGGGTCATGAAGAGTCATATACAATTGAAAAATTCTGGACACATACGATAGAACCTAACTAACTAGGTGTATGGGATATGGTCCAATGAGCAACCCTGGACAGAGCTGAACAGAGACCATGTAGGGGTCATCTATGTTTCTTGTCATCTTATAACTACAGGCTTAGTGGATATCTAATAATTGTAAAATTCTGACTATAGTCATAAAGGAAAAGCTACCCCCTCTCTCCTATAATCTTAAAAGTTGGGATAAGATTATTACTTATGCCTGATTTCTTAAAGTCTCAGAAATGGACTAGGGAAATTGAGGAAGGAATTTCTTTTTTTTTTTTCAGAGTACTATATACTTTTTTTTCCTTTTTTTCTTTATTTATTTTATATGTATATATATTTGAATATTTGATTTTAAAACTTTCAATTCCAGATTCATTCCCTTCCCCCCTTGCCACCCATCCCCACTGGGGAGACAAGCAGTTCAGTATAGGTTGTACATGTGCGGCTAATGCAAACCAATAATGTAGTAGATGTATTGTAAAAGACTGACTATATTTCCCTCCCTCCTATCCCACCTCCCACTTGTTCTATTCTCTACTTTGATCTTGTCCCTTTTCAAAAGTGGGTGCTTCCAACTTCCCTCCCCCCCAGCCTTCCCTCCCTTCCATCATCCCCCTCTCATTCCCTTCCCCCCCTACTCTCCTGGAGGGTGAGATACCCTATTTAGTGTGTATGAGGAAGGAATTTCAATGCTTCATCTTTCTAAAACCATTCCCTCAAAAAAGAGGTGTTTGGGGGATTAAAAAATATCATTTTATGTACAATTAACATTAACAACATAAAATAATGCAACTGATATTTATTTATGGTATGACTTTTTCATACTTTGTATAGAAGATGTAAATTTTTTATCATTACTTAAAGACTGATGTGGCAAAACAAAGTATCTCAATTTTTCCCTTCCCCTTCCTGCTTTTAACAGTAATTAGCATTTAAGACAAGTAGATAGATGCGTATCTTTTGTCCAAACTTGATATGCAATTGATAGATCAGTTATAAAGCTTATCTTTCAGTATGTGTGCATATATACACATGTAACATGTATGCACGTATATGTACATACACACATGAATACATGCCTTGGGAAGATACTGAAAATCAACAAATTGGGCCTAGAATTGAACAAGTGAAGGAGAGCAGCATGGATTGTCTCTGAAAAATTAAAAAGTTTACTTAACAACTCGAGACTTTCCCCTAAATCTAACACCCAGCTTTTTCATCCTTCTATTCTTCTGATTTGTTTAATGGCCAAAACTCAAGGAATGCTATATTCTCCAATTAGTTAAAGTTGAGGATCACAGGACAGTGGAGAGATGACAGCAATACAGTTTACAACACAACACAACAAAATTGTGTTTTTCCAGTGAATTGGATTAGTGGTCTGAGAAAAGGTAAGACCCGGGCAAGGTCATTGTCTCTGTTACCAGCCTCATTTCTGAAACTTTCATCAGCAGATATGTCCAACCAAGTCTGAAAAGCATTTATTGAATAGTCATTATGCCAGGCACTTTCCTAAAAGGGGAAAGAGAGGTACAAAGAAAGTAAAAACAGTCTTGGCCCTCAAGGAATTCACAGTCAAATGCAGGGAAACAATATAGTATGAGGTGTTTTCAGAGTAGTTGGTAAGTAATTTGGTAGGGGGTGTAGTGAGGGTGGGGGTGGAGGAGGTTCTAACAACTTTAAGAGATAGGGAAGGGTCTCCTACCTGAATGTGCTGGAATTCTCAGTGTGAGCGTTTACACCTCAGAAAACAGCAAATGCTAAAAATAAAAAACCAAAAAAACAGAGCTTGATCCATTGTTTTGTTGATTTTCCTGGACCAGGATTCTACAAATTCCCTAGTCTGCTGCATGTTTTTTGTACCTCCTATAGGGAAGAATATATATATAACATTTTTAAATGACTGGAAAAATAAAAAGTAGAATAATATTTTGTGATGGATGAAAATTATATATAATTCAAATTTCAGTGTCCATAAATAAAGTTTTATTGCATCACAGTCATACTTATCTATTTATATATTTTCTATGGTTGCTTTTGCTACAAGAGTAGTTGAGGCAGACCATATAAGGTGCTCAAATCACTTCACACTGCTGTTAGCACACATTACAAATAGTAGAGTTAGTTATAACTTGATAGCATTTCAAGTGCTTGTATCATCTTACAGTGACATTTTATTTATTTTTATTACCTATCATGTCAAAACAAGAAAAAATTGCATTTTTAAGACATAGTGGAATGTGGATTATTTTGTTATTGAATTAGATGGCAAAGCATTGTGCTTACTTTGCAATAACATTATAGCTGTACTAAATGAACACAATACATGTCAATGTTACCAGACTAAGCACTCTTCACAATATTTCTAATTCACAGAAAAGCAACAGTCAGAAAAATGAGATAATTTAAAATGAAATCTCTCATTGCAGCAGAATTTCTTGACAAAAAAAAAAACAAAAAAGGAAAATAAAGCTATAACCATAGTAAATTTCCAGGTAGCTTTTTTTTTAGTTAAACAAGGAAAACCCTTTACTGATGAAGCATTAATTAAATTGTGTTTGATTACAGCAGCTAAAGAAATGCATCCAGAGAAAATAAACTTGCTTAAGACTATTAGCCTTTCTGGGGTGGCTAGGTGGCACAGTGAATAGAGCACCAGCCCTGGAGCCAGGAGGACTTGAGATCAAATCCTGACTCAGACACTTGACACACTTACTAGCTGTGTGACTTTGAGCAAGTCACTTAACCCCAATTGCTCTAAAAAAAAAAGACTATTAGCCTTTCAGTTCAATTTAAATCATATCCTTGTGAGATAGGTATCAGGTATTTGGCAGTACCTATCTGTGTGAAAAGACATTTTCAAAGATGAAAGACATAAAATCTCATTACAGATTGATATTAACAGATGAACATTTGCAATAAATTTTGATGATAGGAAACACTAACTTTATGCCCCATTTAAGTGAGATGTTATCTTCCCCTCAAAAAGAATTACATTAAAGTTTGATTTACAAAATATTGTATTTGATTATCATTACATTTTTAATTTCATCAAAAAAATTGTGGAAATGGTTTCTTGTTAAGTACCTACACACTATCTTTGATTTTGCCTTTTAGCCAGCAAAGCCTAAAATATTTACTAATTGGCCCTAGATATCTGGTTTTCCTTGCTTAAAAAAAAAAACAGCCAACTGGAAACTTACTGTATGACTATAATGTCATTGCAAAGTAAACACAATGCTTTGCCATCTAATTCAGAAACTTAACTGACATGTATTGTATTCATTTAGTAGAGTTAATATCACTTAAAAAGAGATGGAGAAATGTTTATAAAACAAATTAATATTTAAAAATTTTTACATGTAAAGACAATTTATAACATTCATGTTTATTTAATTTTTTTCTTTTAAATACTATTCTGTTTTTTCCAAATTACATGTAAAGACAATTTCTAACATTCATTTTTTAAATTAAAATTTTGAGTTCCTAATTTTCTCCCTCTGTCCCTCCCTTCCTCCTTAGGTTGATAAGCAATTTTATGTAGGCTATGTATGTGCAATCATGTAAAACTTATTTCCATACTGTCATGTTATGAAAGAAGACAAAGAACAAAAGGAAAAAAAAAACAAAAAAAATTAAGTGAAAATAGTATGCTTTGATCTGCATTGCCTTGATATTGTTCTGTCTCTGGATGTGAATAGCATTTTCCATCATGAGTATTTTAGACTTGTCTTGAATCATTTTATTGCTGAGAAGAGCTAAGCCAATCATAGCTGACACTGCACAATGTTGTTACCGTGAATGTTCTCCAGGTTCTGCTCACTTCATTTGCATCAGTTCATACAAGTCTTTCCAGGTTTTTCTGAAATCTGCCTGCTAGTCATTTCTTATAGCACAATAGTATTCCATTATTCATATACCACAACTTGAGTTATTCCCCAATTGATGAGTATCTCTTCAATTTCCAATTCTTTGCCACAACAAAGAAAGCTGATACAAATATTTTTGTACATATAGGTCTTTCCCCCCTTTTTAATGATCTCTTTGGGATAAAGACCTAATAGGGGTATTACTGGATCAAATGGTATACACAATTTGATTGGTCTTTGGGCATAGTTCCAAATTGCTCTCCAGAATGGTTGGATCAGTGTACAGCTCCACCAAAAGTACATTAGTGTTGAATTTTCCTACATCCCCCAACATTTATCATTTTCCTTTTCTATCATATTAACCAATCTGATAAGTGTGAGGTGATACTTCAGAATTGTTTCACTTAATACAAATCTTAAAAGTGTGTCCTGCATACTTTGGGGGGGGGGGCGGAGCCAGTTGCTAAACATTTATCAGCATTACTGCCTCCAGTATAAGGTAAGAATGGAGTTGGGACTTAAAAGAAGTCAAGAGGTAGAACATCACAGGCAATGCAAAGGCAGGGAGAGATGGGGAGTCCTCCCAGGAACAGTTAAGTGGACCACTTTCCCAGTAACTAATGCAGTGAAACAAGTCTGTGTGCTTGCTCCCATGCATGTATATATAAAACACACACATACACATATGATATGTTTGTATATTCATGTTTTGTGTCTATGTGTTAAATGATTTGCTCAAGGTCACCTAGGCAGTAAATTGTATTTGAACACATGATCTCCGACCTAAGTTCTGGTGTTCATTCCACTTTCTCACATTTATTTCCTGACTCAGAGCTTATCGCCTTGGACCATACTGAGAAAAGCCCAGCGCCCAGGGAGAAATAGTAACCTGAGGTCCTCCAGACCACCCCCTACTGTAGCTTCCAGGAAAATTGATAGTAAAATCAAAGAGGAGGCCAAGCCAGTGATGTAAGAGAGAGAGTGAATGAAGACAGTATAGTTTTGGAGCTTCAAGGCATGGAATTTGCCCCAGGTGCCAGACTCACTTGAACTCACCCAGAAGACAGGAATGACAAAGGGGGGAAAAGGGTACCTGAGGGACAAGAGATGATTTTCAGGGACTAGTGCTTTCAGAATGGAAAGCATAGGTTTTAATGATGACCAGGACCAATAAACTTCAAAACCAGGGATCCAAAAGAAAAGAGATGAATAAAACTTTTATGGGAGTGACTGTAAAGACTCAGCAGTACTTCTGGATTGTGACCACATAGAAAGTTTAAATTTTATACAGCAGATATCAAGGTAGGAGTTCTATTTTCAGTTACATGTTATTACAGTTTTAATTTTCAAGTTATTTATACATTTGTATTTAATGACTACCCCAAATTATAAGCAAAGTCAACTAATCCTGGCATGTCAGCATCTGGATTTTCTATTTAAATAAGTGTCAGGAACAGACCTTGTTTTTTCAGATGATCTGAATTCCAGGTAAGTAATGTGTTTCATAGCTTTTTCAGGGGTCACTGAATAATGTTTAGTAACTAGAAAGGTAGTTACCCTGCTAAAATATGAATGCTAGAATAGGCCTTTACAAACCTGGAAGAGCCTTTCAAATGCAATTGTTTAATTTTTGCATTGATCCATAGATTGTGACTTTAAAACTTTAGTGGGATGAATAGTTAATTTAACTGATAATTTAATTCCAGGTACTTTTCGAAGTGCTGCAGAGTATGCAAAGAGGAAAAGACAATGATCTCTTCAAGGAGTTTATAACCCAGAAGAGGAAGGGAAGACTTGTACACAAATAATTATAGTAATATATTGTAAGTATTGTATGAATTGTACAAACACTAATAAGGGAAACAAAAGTAAGGAGGTGTTTTTAACTGGGAGGATTTCAGCAGTGCTTTGTGAAGGAATTGATAGTTGGATTTGGCCATCAAGGAAAAATAAAAATTTAATAGAGTTGAATTAGTTCACTAGAGTCAAGATGGGAAGAAATGGAAAAAGTGGTTGTGCAGAGGAGATAGCCTGGGAGAGAATTGATAGGTCAAGAGATTAGAGATCACAGTGCAGATGAAGAGTAAGGTTTTTAAGAGATGGCATAGAGAGGTGAAAAGCCAATAGATTATGGTGAGATAAGGGGATTTCAGAATCTTGAATGTGGAGGTGGTACATTTGTAGGTGATGGCAAGATCAAGGATATGACCATCTTTGTGTGTAGCAGAGGTGGAGTGGAGGAGTAGCTCATGGGAGGTGAATAGGTTGAGTACTGAGTGGTTGGGGTATTTGAGGGAGAATCAATATGTATGTTAAAGTCCCCTCATATCAGTGCAAGGAGAGAGAGATTATAAGCCAGGTGTTGAACTCATTGAGGAAGGAAGATGAGTGACCTGGGATTTTTAGACAGCAGCTACCATGATTTGGATTAAGTAGAATGAATATGATTAGAGTATGAATGAAATGAATATGAATAGCATGAATCTCAAAGGAAGAGAGGGCTTTCCTTCAGAGCCATTTTTTAAAGAAAAAATCGCTGATTTTCATTACTAAATACAACAAATATATAAATAAATAATAAAAATTGATAAATAAAATACTAAATACAGTGACTTCAAAAATGCTGAGAATTGGACTCAGTCAGCTAACAATAACAATGGAATGAAATATTATCTTTTCTCAACTTACAGGTTCAAGGAACATTTTCACTTAATAAAAATTATGACTGTAAGAAACACCTTTAATCTGGGAATAAACAATATTCATTGGAAAGCCAGGAAGATTTTCATTACAATTATTTTACATTTATTCTTTTTGAATGGAGTGCAAGGACTCAGACAAATGCAAGCCCTTTTATGCTGCTTCCATTCAAATTTCCTGCGTTGTTCTTCATTGACTAGGTGCACCTTCCTGAACTTCCCACATTGTGCTCCACTCAAATAACTCATCAAGCATGTGTACAAGCCTCTAATGCTCCTGCCTGATCAGAACCCTGGCTCTGCTAGATCACAGCTCTGATTAGAACCAGTCACCTCAGACCCACATTCTGCTATTACTCAAAGATAGGACTACTTTAGTCCTGTGGAAACAAAATTACTCACATTATTTCCCACAATTCGCCCCTTTTGTTCAAATTTTTGTCTCTACCTCTTTAATACTTCCTTGCTCTCTTTCTCAAATGAATTCTTCCTCTTATCCATCTCCCTTTTAAGTAATATCGATGCACTGGCAAATCGCAAGGGGGCAGTCCCTTTTATGAGTGCAGATACAGAGACCCAAAAGAAAATAATAATGAGCAATCAATTGTCCCTTCAAGGTTCAGAAGTCTTTTCTCACACAAGGCTGGGGGGAGGCTGGAGGAACACATCATCTGATGGAAGTTCTCTGGACCTTGGGATACTTGTTCTAGCCATCTTTAGCACCACACCTCAGCATCTTCTTGTAGAAATCTGCTTTATGTCCATTCTCCTATAAAACTGACCTTGGCACAATTTTAAATTGCCATTCCTAAACCTTGTACCCTTATTCTTACAAAATTAAAATTGGAACCTTGGCCAGTTCTTATGTTTAAGAAATTCACATTAGAACCCAGTTTTTTTTGTATATTTTACATTAATTCCCTATTCATTTTCCCATCAGGTGGATGAGATTTCACTAAGGAATTAATAACAGGTTCCAATACATACATAAATACATTAAGTAATCAGTTTTACACAAAATACATATCTAGTGATAAAACAATTTTAACTTCTGGTCATGTTATGCTTCTTTTAAGGCATTTACAAGATAAACTACAAGCTGTTCTTGTAACATTAACTTATGGTAAAACTGAGACAAGTGTATTAACTAGGTAATGGAATAATATTCTCACAAACTCTTGACCTAATTGTCTCCATACTATAACAAAGAATTAAAGGACCCTAACTTGTACAAGAATATACTAGTAATAAATACAAGGCTAAATAACTAGTTGTTTGGGCTAAAATTCTAAGCCTAATAGCTCAATCTTATAGTAACCTAAGATGTTCTAGAATAAATTATTTAATAGATTTGTTATTATGCTTACAAAACTTGATTATAGAAATTTGCCATTAAGAGCGTAGGGACATAACTAAAGCAAGGGAATAACATCTTCCCAACTTCATGTCAATTCCAGACAGAAGGTATGTCAAACTGCAGACTGCATTATTGAGCCAGGCCTGAAGTCTGCCAGGTGTCAGTTGATAGATCAACTTGGGAAAATTACCTCAGCCCAGGTGAAATAGTCGTTTTCCCATCATTCTCATGAGATCACTCTCTGCAGTTCATAGATGCACCTTTGCTGGCTTCATGGATCAGTGACTCAGACAGCCTTTCTTGATAATTATACCTGCAGTTAGACTCAGAAAAAGTTAGTTTAACAGTTCTATGAAATCTTAAATAGCAAGCTCCAATAATCTGCTTCAGGTATGACTGTAACCTCACATTGGTTATGGAACATCTTTAAAGTGAGCCTTAAATAGCCTGCATGCATTTCTACATGCATTCTAGTCCATAAAATCAAATCTCTGATTAAGATCACAAGTTATTGCTCTAATAGATTTACATCTGTTTGCCAAGCTTCTCTATCTTCCTTTGACCATACTTGATTTGAAAGTATGAGATATATTTCAAGGGTTGAACCATACAAATACTAACTTTCATGTTTTATGTCATGTAATGAATTCAAATCAAAACAGAAGTATTCCACAAGTCACCTCCAAGAAACTTACACTGAAATTCTTTTTTCCCCAAACTGAAGATGTCCCTGATATAGTACCAGTAATTAATTCAGTCAGTTATAGTAATACCCAGTTGCTCTTGTGTCACTTCTTTGAACTTTAAATGTCCAAGGCTTAGTCTATGGGATATTTCTTTTCCTTTATCTAATTATTAATGTTCTATTCCATGGATTTTATCTCTCACAATACTATACCAGAGTATTAATTTATCTAATTATTTGATTGAAAACAGCAAGATTTCATATACTTGCACTATGCCCAACTTTTTATTGATTACAGAAACCTGCCATGCAGGGACCTGATTGGATAAAGTATCCACATGCAGTATCACATCTACCTTGTAGCCAGATTTGGGAATAGTCAGGTGGAAAAGATTCCTTTTCAAAAAACATGATGGGGAAACTGAGCCAGAAGGATCCCATTCTAGGCTGAGGCCAGGCTTTCCCTTTTGCCTTTTCCCCATTTGGTGGGTTATTGAGTTTAAAACATAATTTGTTATAGTCCCAGAAACTTTTGACATCAGATGGCAAGTTTCATTAATCAAAAACGTTACCAGGATTCCCATCTTAGATTTTTACTAAAGTTCTTTTTCTAAGAATAGCTAATGACTGTGCCCACACAGACAGTTTTCAGGGACCTGGGCAAGTTTACAAAATAAAAGGGAATTGACCTGGACTCCAGGAAGGGGTTGATCCTGGCATCCCTGCTTGCCATCTCCCATATATACAGGAGGAGTGGGCAGATAAGGCTTTCCTTCTTATCCCTCTGCTGGGCTTTGATTAAAGCCCTCTTTAAACTGCCCATACCTTAGACACTTCTCCTGCCCTCTTCAGTTTGTTTTTACTCTCCCAGTGAGCTACTTTCCCTCTTTCCCACCTATCCTCTGGTGCTGTCAAAATCCGGGAGGCAGGGAGTGGTTGGGGGGGGGGGGGGGGAGAGAGATGGCAGAATTCCAAGGAAGTCCATCCCTGGCTGCTCTTGTTGGCTGGCTGCATTTTAAACCTTAAAGGTTGTCAGGTTATACACAGACACTCCATACAGAAACACAAAACAAATACAAACAAAGCAATACAGATCATCTCTTTTTAGGAAATAAGCCAATTTAGGATTTTTTTTTTCTTTTTCCCTTCTCCTTTTACCCTCCTTCCTCTCTCTGCTCCCTTCCTCCAAAAGTCCTGCCTTCTTTTAGGACTGGTCCCTTGGGAGCAGATGGGGAGAAATGTAAAGGGGGTAGGAGAGTTTCTTATCTTTATCCTGGGTTACCCCACCTTTTTCCCAGTGCTCGGAGTAATCCCCAGGTACCTTAAATTTTTTAAGAGCTCCTTCCCATCCTAGGCAAAGCTTACTTATCAGTCTAGAATCTGAGTCTTGACAGAATGGTACTTAGATCCTGAATTTTCCTGTTTTGTTTAGGAACCTGACTTGTGCTATCTCTGGTTATTTAGTTTCACTTTCTCATTCAATCTCTTTACCTACATTCCTGGGTTCCCAATGATAACAAAATTGTCCAGGGAATTTAGCAGTCCAAAGAATGGAAGCTCGCTTTCTTTTGTAATATTTTTTTAATATTCTTTTATTTACTATATTATATATTTGATATTTGTAATATTTTTGTAATATTCTTGTCCATCTCTGTATGTATAAACATACCTTTCCTTTTAAATTTATGAACATTTTCCTTTTATACAGGTGTAGTTAATATGTACTCCTTTGTATAAGTTCTATTTTCTTTGTTTCACGTTATTTCATGTAGATCTTTCTAGATTTCTTTATAATCTCCAGTTAAATTACAGTAATTGATTACACTGTTAAGGTATAATTTACTCAACCATTCTCCACTTTGTGGAATTTTTGGATAGATGTATGAACTGATGCAAAATAAAATAAGCAGAAACAGAAGAATAATACATATGGTTACTACAGTGTCAAAGAAAACACTCCTGAAAGGCAGTTAAATGCCATTGAATTATAATGACTAATTTTGACCTCACAAAGAGGTTGAATTATAGAATGTGACATATTCTCAGACAAGATGGCTGTGTTGATCAGTTCTGATTAACTGTTAGTGGAGTTGTGGTTAATGGTAGAGTGGGGGCACATATCAGGAAAGAACTATGACATTAAAGAAATCAAAAGTTGCAATAACTTAAGTTTCAGCATATTTACTATTTTAGGCTTGTTCAACCTAGGAAAAGAAACTTGTTAGCAATGATAAATTGTTTTTAATCTTGTTATTAAAAAAGCAAGAATTTCAAGCTTTTATATCATGTTGAAAAATGACAAAATAAAAATACCAATTTTAGGCATTTCATATAATAAAAGTTCTATAACCAGTTAAAAAAAAACGACAACCTTTCCTTGTTTCTGTTGTATGCATGGCTATTAGCAGCTCAAGCTTCTGGCTATCCCTATAAGAATGTTAGTTCCAGGGACGGCTAGGTGGCACAGTAAATAGAGCACTGGCCCTGGAGTCAAGAGGACCTGAGTCCAAATATGGCCTTAGACACTTAACACTTACTAGCTGTGTGACCTTGGGCAAGCCACTTAACCCCAATTGTCCTCCAAAAAAGCAAAAAAAAAAAAAAAAGAATGTTAGTCCCAAATTCCCACATTTAAGTTATGTACTTGTAATATGCATAGTAATTTAAATAATATAAATATGCAAGTTGTACAAGCTTTTAGATGTCCACTATTTCTTGAACCTAAAGTAGCATTTATTTGCCAAAAAATATATATAACTAAAATTAAGTCAGAAAGTGAAATCATTGGTAAAGATCTCAATGTGTTATTAGATACATGTGGGTATTCAGAATGAAAGGAACAAATGGAACCTAAAATCTTGTAGTTTGCAGCACAAAATTAGATCATTCAGATTTAACAAAATGGCAGAAAAGTAAAACAAAGTCATCCTAGAGCTAGAGTTTTAAAGTTCCTTCATAATCCTTTATTTTGCAAATGAGAAAACAAGCCTGAAGAAGTTAAGTGACATGCCTCAGGTTACATGGGTAGCAGCAAGTGGAAGAACCAAGATTTGAGTGAAGGTCTTCCGACTTAAGAAGTGGTACCCACTATACAAGACTGTCTTTTGGTTTTCCTTCTTTCAGCTTTTACTATTTTAACACTTTGAATATAAGTTTTAGTATACAAGGGAAGAGGCACTATAGTGGAGTTGATAAAGAACCTTCCTTGAAGTCAGATAGATTGAGATTCAAGTCCTGCCTGTGATATACTGTTGTGTGTAACCCTAGGCAAGTCAGCTAACCTCTTAGTGCTCTAGGCAACTCTCAAGTCTTTTAAGTTTCAGAGAAAGTGCCAGCTTGCATTAGTAGAGTTTCCTTATCTGGAAGTTCCATAAATCAGTGAAATCACAGGGCCAATCCATCCCTATTCCTACAAGATAGAAAAATCTTTACATCATAAAGAATGATAAGGATATACATTTACTAGACATTGTTTTCTGTCTTTTAGAGTGCAGAAAGCATCTCAAGTTGACTTATTCCTGTTACAATACCTCCATTGATGTTAAAAACGTGATCGACTACTTACAAAAGTGGTTCTCAAAGGATGTGCCTCAAGTTTTGGTCAAGCTACTGCATTAATTGTGGATGTTATTTCTGTTTTTGTTTGTTTCTTGTTTTTGTTAGAATTGTGATTTTGTTATTGTAGGGAGTCTTGGTAAATAACATCCTCCACCAAAGAATATTAGCATCTTTTCTGCAACTTAGAGTTTTAGAGAATTGCTTGGGACACTCTCGAGGTTAAGTTAACCTTTCAAGGGTCACACAGCAGCCATAATGTGTCACAGACAGGACTGGAATCCTGAGTTCTTGAGTCTGAGAGCATTCTCTGTCTGCTATGCCACTGTCCATTGATTATTGTCTGACACCTATGTAGGAGTATAGATATAGTATTAGACTTATTAGCAGTGCTTCACTTTACCTCTAAATAGTTCTAAATAGCTGGGCAAAATGTTTGAGAATCACTTAACCAATCTGGATTAAATGAACCAATCTTTAATGCATACTTAGGAGACATAAGAATTATACTTCAGTATTTGAAGTTTTTATGATTTTATTATTGTGGCTATTTTTCCACAGACCCAGATCACAACCTCCAACTCAAAAAATTGATACTTTATGGGGGTTGCTGTGGCCCAACAATTTATTATCTTGTGACCAGTGTGGTAATGATCTTATGTAAACTTATCCAGACTGATCTGAGGATAACAGACATATGGTCTCAGCAGTACCATATGTAAAGCCTTTCCATCTGTCAGATTTGTAAAAGCCTCTGTTGGCATCATCTGCAAAAATTCAGCATCATCTCCATTCCAGAATAAGGAGCAAAAATAGGGAGTTTGGTGGTTGGTGGAAGGTATTAAAATAGTTATCAGAACACTCATTTCCACAAAATAAAATAATGGTGTATTATTTAAGCATTACTTGGCATAAATCACAAATGGCAAGTTTATTTAAAATACTACATACTGAATTTGAAATAAACTCTTCACTTGATGTGTCAGACTGATCAAATTTCTTGGGCCTGAGTTGGGACATTACTGAAAATAACCCAATTGAGATCCAGATAGAACTTTTTTTTATTATAATGTGAACAAAAGAAAGAATTGTATATGAAGGTAAAGAATTCCAGCCATATATCTGAAATGTTTGGGATAAGTTTTGTAACTATTCAGGATTCCACAGGGAATTACCAGCCTTAATGTTAGGCAGTGAAAATTCTAAATGGACTAGAAACAGGGAGAGTCTAGAAAAAGTTCAATTTTTAATTAAGTTGAAATAAAGAATTCATGCTTAGGCTTAGAAACAAAGTTTTTCTTCATGTACATAGTTTAATGGGTTTGAGGTTTGCACATAAGTATGTCGCAAACTATTAAAAGAGAAAGGTAACAAAACTAGAGTTTTATAACTGTGCCATAACCACGGAGCATGTGATATAATTTTGAGTCATTTGTCTTGAATATAGGGGATTTCAAACTCTTATAAGTTTGATTCTGTGAGTTTGGGGGCATTTAAAGGTTTTTTTTTTCTAAAGTACCTGGCTAGAGGATGTTGTAACAATACCATGCTGGTGAATCTTATCTGGGAAATCCTTTAGAATCAGAAATATTTATACTCAAATTTCAATTACTTTATTAGATGTAGTTCCAAACATACTATTTGTTGTAGTTTGTAACTAATCCCAAGGACTGGGGAGAAAACATATGGTTTAAGTAAACCAGGCTATTGGCTTAAATGGAACCAGTTCAATCATGGGGGCCTCCCCAAAGTAATCACTCTTTTTGGGGGGGAGATGGGCTTATTTTGCTACCTGGGAATTTTCCCTGGGAAATCTCAGGATACAGATCATTTCTAGGTCTCTATAGATGTGCAAAAAAGTGTCTTCAGATTGCATACAAGCACTCATGGTAACAATGCATATCAGGCACAGGAAAGCCTTTTTTTCAACCCACAGAAAGCAGATAAAAGACTCACAATAGTCGATAAGCAATAAAATTCTTGCTCTGGTGAATCTGAATTTTTACCCTCCTCTAGGGGGTATATATAGTCCTTCAGTCTCCTGGTACCACTTGTGATTTGGAACTTCCTCAGAAGGGAAATACACTTTGGGGTTACTATAGAGGAAACCTCTCCAACATTCCATTTTGTTCTGTTTTCACCCTAGAGATGCCACTGAGGCGTTTAGCCTTATGGAACTATCCTTAGGGTTTGAGAAATAGACTAGAACAATCCTATAATATTCCAGTGAGTCCTACCTTTGCACTAGGAACCCATGTAGGTATACAGGCTAATGGTACTTTAATGAAAGCTTGATATCCCTTAGATGGGAAATGAATGTAGGATTACTAGAAAGAAAACATCTTCCTCTCAGTCTTAACACTATCTGAATATCTCATGATTTTAGCTGAGAGCAAAGTACATTTTTGCATGTTGTGGCTTTAGTAAATCCTTAGTTTTAGGAGCTATGCATATAATGCAGCTTTTCCATAAGAGATCTTCCCTGAAACTCCTCTTCTTTCTTTAGCAGGCTGGATTTCAGAATTTGAGGTTCAATAACTCATTTTCATGGGGAAAAGCACAAACAACTCCTATCTGGCTCAGCCGAAAGGAAGAACTATATGCAGCTCATGGAGGTAGGAGGAGGCCATGTCCTTACATAGGATTCTCTTCCCCCACACTGTCTGAGACCTAGATCTGTTCTTCTCTAGTCTGTGTTTAGCTTTGTCGTGATCTCAGTCATGGGCCAACTTTGCAACTGACTCCTTTTTTCTAGATCTAGTGCAAAGTGGTGGTATAAGCTTAGAATCTAACTTCTTTAATAATTCACTTCATAAAAGCACCAAAGTTTATTCATGCTTTGTCTATTCAGTTCTTGAATTCACAAATACTTAAAACTATTTTTAGCTTAAGTTTTTTGCACAAATGCAAAAAATAAATGTGAACTTAAAGGTATCAGTCATAGGCAGTTCCTAATTTGTATTGGAGTTGGGAATTAAAGCTTCATTTGTAATCACTTCAGTGTTACTCTTATGTCTTCCAAAAAATTATCAAATATAATAGATTTGTTAAGTCTCTTTTTTATACTAGGTGCTAAGGGACTCAGATATGAAACAGGACACAACCCTTACCCTCAGAGTGCTTATCTGCTAGAAATGGTGCTTAAAGGACAGTTACCCAAACTAATTCACAAATTAAACCCACAGTGATACCAAATGGGGAAGCAGTGGGGTGTCGTGGATTGAGTTAAGGAAACTGAGTTTCAAATACTGCCCGGGACACTAGTTATACAACCTTTAATGATCCCCTTAGTCTGTTTGAATGTCAGTTACAGGTGAGCTGTGATCTTTGTGCATCAGGGGAAGAAATTCCCACATTGAGGAAATCACATGTACTTAATATATTGATGTAGCAGAACTATAGTACTAGGTATCTGTCCTTGGACACACAGTTGCTATCAAGGGAAGGGTGAGGATAGGAGCTCTGATGTAGGTAGTTATGAAAATTGTGGCAAATGATATTTTAGCAGCAACCCCTGTGTGTCCAGTGGGGAATGTCTCTAAAATAATATTATGGAGTGAAGTAGCAACTGGATGTTCATATGTAGGGATTCAAGTGGAATATTCCTAAATTGGAAACTAGTTAGAATTATTTGTTCACATTTGGAAGTTATGATATTTTATTTTAGGAACATGGTTGTTATTGACCAGAATTAAATACATTTAAATAAAATGTGGTTGAATTTCAATTTTTTTCCCCAGTGACAAAATGTATACATAAAATCAGCAACCATAAAAAGAAACTGAATAAATTAAAAAAAATTTCTTCAGTGAATAAATCCAATCTCTACCTTTTTATACATCTTGTCTTTAGATGGAATGGAATGAAAAAACGTCTTTAAAATACTTCAAATGTGACAATTACCATATGATCCGTCCCCACTAAGTGCTGGGGACACAAATAGAAAAACAAGGCAGTCCCTGCTTTTGAGGAGCTCACATTCTAATAGGGTGAAAGAACACATAAAAGGGGATTTGGTTAAATGGCAAATGGAAAGGCTAGGTGGTACTTTGGGTTTGGCAAGCAAAGTAGTGGGCCACACGGCAAAGCTCTTGGGCAGTAATGAATGGCAGGGCAGATGGCCCCTACACCAGAGAGTGTTGGGAAGAGGGTAGCATATTCAAGATTAGAGTGGAATAAGGTTCAGGATTCTCTCTGGCAGGATGGGGTGGGATTTTAATCTGGTGTGAACAGACTGCAGAGCCTGGTTTGAATTGGCTTTTGGGGATTAGGTTGAGAAAGATTGTAGGGCCTCCTGATTGCTGTCAAGAACCATACATTGGGTTTTTCAACAAAATAAACCAAATTATCTGTACCTGGGTGTTGACTTGTCATAATAAAGGATAAATATGCATTATCCTGAAAAAATGATAACAAGTAGAGGGCAAGGCCATCATTGCTTAAAGCTATCTCGCTCCCCAACTAACATCATTGCTGAAAGCACAGTCTTGTAGCAGGCAAGGGCCCAGGGATAAATTTAATAAAATAAAATTTGATTTGAATTATCTGATTTAATACTTAAGTGTGCTCTATAACCTTCTAAATTATATGCCATGGATATATATGACTGCTTGCTTATCAGGTCTCTTCCCACCTAAGAAAGTTGCTATGAAAGCTCTATAGTGATCCCATGGGAACACTACCAGAAGAAGCCACTAGCTTTTGAGAGAGAAATTAAAAATAAGTCTTGGAGAAAAGGACTGAGTCTTCTACACACACACACACACACACACACACACACACACACATTTTCTTTCCCATATCAGAAGATCTAGCTTTTCTAAATAGGATTAGAGCACATTTGTAATTTTATTGTTGTTGTTCAGTCATTTTAGTCATGCCCGACGATTTTTGTGACCTCATTTAGGGTTTTCTTGGAAAAGATACTGGAGTGGTTTGCCATTTCCTTTTCCAGTTCATTTTATAGATATATAAATACAAAGCTCAATGATGATACCAGAGCACATAACAGCAGCAGTGGCAGCTGCTGAAGGATATTTTGTGAATTTCTACATTAACATATTGATGAATAATCTGAATCTAGTTTCAGGTAATGTTTGAAAGTTGGTGAAAGTCATTATATAGTCAAAATTTTGTTAAGGAGGAAGTTAGTGAAAATTACCATGATAGAGCAATTGGGCTCTGATGAGATTCCAATTGTAACTTTATCATTTATTCTTATTTCAAGTACCTATAGCATGAATGCTGAATTTCATATTATTTTGTCTTGTGTGGGTTTCTTGATGTGTGTGTAATGTCAAATTGAGATCTCAGGTATTTAATAATTTGTACACTTGCACCCACATTGTATTCTTGAGCAACTTTTTTTTCTTTTGGAACCAGCATTGTTCTTTTCTTTACTGTTCTCTCTTCCTTGCTGGTATGTCTTGTCTTAGAAAGAATAATTTTATGTTGTTTTCTTCTCTTTCCGGCATAGAGAAGAGCTTGGGTCTCTGTCTCTCCGTGTCTCTGTTTGAGTCTCTCACTTTTCTGCCTAATCAGAAACTGCAAAGTACCCTTTGTATTTGTCTTATTTTCATTTCTCACACATCTCACGCTCCTCATCTTACAGATGAGGAAACAGTAGGCTGGGATGTTAAATTAATAGCCAAAGGTCACATAGGTAATGTGTTTGAGGTGGGATGTGAGCTCATCTTCTGACTCTAAGTCATATTCTCTCCCTATTATTAATACTATATATAATTTTCCTTTAGAAGTTGTTTAAATTTTTCATGCAGAGTAGTCACCTGATAGCGCTAATTTTCGTTTCATTGTTTCTCTCTTGAGGCTCAGTTTATGTGTAATCTCGAAGGGCAGGCTTTCCAAATCTTCCTAGTTGTTAGTGTTTCCTCTCTCTATATATAGGCATGCATAGATTTAAATTTGTTTATTTATCATCTTCCCTCCAATAAATCATGAGCTTCTTGGATCCAGAGACTTTTGTGTTTTGTTTTTATCTGGCCTCTAGCATTTTCTTGGGACAACTAAATGGCTCAGAAGATAGGGTGCTGGGCCTGGAGTCAGAAAGACTCATCTTCCTGAGTTCAAATCTGGCCAGAGGCAATTCCCTTAACTCTGTTTGCCTCAGGCTCCTCATATGTAAAATGATTTGGAACCGGAAATGACAAACTACTCTAGTATTTTTGCCAAGAAAACCCCAAATAGAGTCAGGAAGAGTAGGACAGGCCTGAACAACAATATTGTTTTGTGCATAATAGGCACTAAGTGATAATTGGATTAGATTAGATTGAACAGGGAGGTTTGGAATGTTTAAATTATAATATTAAAACTAGAAAGTTAGAAGTCCTTACACTGGCAACTTTGACATATGTACTTCTTGTACAAATGTAAATGAAATCTGTAATCCCTTAGATTTGAGTATTATTTATTAGTAGTCTCTGTGGCTTGTAGCCTAAGTGAATTTAGAATTTGGCTTTGTGATAACTCATAATAACTTTCTTCCCATCCGTGATTGACTTTTATAATTGCTCCCTCACTTTGATACCCAGCATCTTCAAGATATATTAGTACTCTTGAATACAGTGTCCTCTGCCCTCCTCCCCCCACCTTCTTAACAGGGTCAAGAGAGTTCCATTTTATTTATAAATGATTTTTTATAATAGAGAAAAGAAATTTGAAGAACCAAAGCTTAGAAAAGAAAATTGCAGGAATTCTAGTCTTTAAGATAATAATTTCTGCTTTGAGAAATTAGCAACAGGGGATTAAGTGAGAAAGCTTCATTGTCTTGTAGCAATTTGATGAATGATTTGCATGTATACTGTATATAGGTCTAGCTTTGAAAATACAGATTTAGCAAGACAACTGAACAATAGAACAGTATTTGGAAAGGGTGAAGAAAGTGAATAATCCTGATGTTATCAAGATCAGAAAATAATAGAAGCAGGCCATGCTGAAGAAGTGACCCTGCATATGATAGAAAAAAAATATATATTTAAACACACACACGATATATATATATATATATATATATATATATATATATATATATATATAAATGATAAGACTGTTGTTCTGATGACGATTGATGGCCAAATGACTTGATGACCAAATTATTTGAGGACTAAGATTCCTACAAGTATTTAAAATACTTTGTAAATCTTCAAGTTGTATGTTAATGTCAGCTGTTCTTATTATTGTTTTATTTGTATTTTTCTTTTTCTTGCTGTAAGGATTATGTTATGAGTGTTGAAGCCTATAGAAATCTCTTCCCGACTATTATATATCAAGTGGTCTTAAGTCAAGGGGTAGTCATGCCTTCACAAGAGATAAAGGGAAAAGTGATTGCCTGCCCATCTTTCATGCCAAGATAAATCCACAGAACATAGAGAGTATCTCTTGGAAGCCATGTAAATAGTAAGAACACATAACATCCGGGAGACAATAAAACTGTAAAATTGGAGTGGTCATGTAATAATCAGAAAAATTATTGGCAGCAGGATGAAAATTGAGATGTGGCAGTTTGCCATCTACTGTGATTTTGTTATTCAGAAGAACCTATTTATACTATGAACTGAATGTAAATAAACTACGGTAGAAGTTCCCACTTACTAATTTAGTGGTTTTAATTTAAGCTCTTACATCTATTCTACACTAACATATTTTTATAATGCTGTTCTTTTTACTTTTATTTATTTCATTGATGTATGATACGGATTTTGTTATGATGGTTATGTGGTATTGTTGGGGGATGGCAATAGGTTATACAGGAACTCTGATCCTTATCAAAGACCAGAATGCCTGTGATTCAGTCTGGAAAAGAATTCAGTAGGTCCAAGCAATCTTGAAGTCAGGTTTGTAAAAGTTTATTGTACACTTTACAGTGGCCAAGAGTTCTTAGAGAACCTGCAAGCTTAAAGAAGACATAGGCATAGTTTTTAAGGAGTCTAGGCAATTAGGTGTCAATTATGCTAACTAGGTGAGTAAGGGTGGAGTTAGGGAGGAGTTAAGGAGTGGTCAGTGCTTAAAGGAACATGCACTTTTAATGTCAACTTCGAAGGCATATTGCCCATAATTCACTGGGAAATAGCCCAAGGGGGGGCTACCTGGAGGTGTGGTTTTCGGCCTGAACCGTCACTAAGTCAGCAAGCGGTCAAGGGCTGACTGAGACGTGCCTAGTCTGCCACCCATCAGTGTCATGTTTGACAAGATGGATGTTGGGAACCAAGGCTAACGGAGACTCAGTATGTGGATAATTGGCTAAGGAGTTAACCTATAGGTAGGGAATTCAAGGATTCATAGATGCAGCTGGTCACTTACTAAGGGGAGATAACATTTGGCTAAGCTAAAATGTTTATAGATGGTTTATTGAAGGATTTATAGGTGTAGCTTGTTATTGCTCCAAGCAGAGATAAACAGTTCATGAGTTGTTGCTGGGTGGAGTGCTGGCAGGGGGAAGGGGAAGAGTTAATGCTCTGAGGCTGGGGTGGGGGGGACAGGGGCGAAAATGTGATTTTATAGACTGGTTTTACAAACTGATGTTACAAACTGATATTACAGACTGATGTTACAAACATAGATCCCAAGTACCCCATCAGTATGCCATATGTGAATGAATGTGGGCCTGGAAGCTAAAGAAGAGTTTGATGGGTTCACAGGATAATCCATTGATTGCTACAGTTGGAAACCAATAAAATAGTAGCTAATATTGATGCGAAATTTTATAGTTAATCAGCTATGTAACATATTGTATAACTGCATATATCTTACTCTTGTAAATGGTGGCATCTACTTTTGTAATGTGGAACCCACTGAGATTATTAGCTATTTTTTCTTCTTATGATTCAATTTTGAGCTTGAGATTATATGTTAGAATGGATATAATATAGATCTGTCAAATTAGAAAACTTAATTAGTGCTAGAATTTATTATTGCCGATATTGAGCAACACAGCAAGGGAATATTAGTAATCCCACTAAAGTATGTATGAAAAACTGACATGCTGAATTCATGACAGTGGTTGATCTAGGTAAATCTGTGGGTACAATGAGAGGAACTGGAGACGCAATTTCTGGAAAGGAGTCCTAAGACTTTTCTGAAGACTCTATTTCTATGTATCCCTGCACTAAAACTTTACACCATATAAATACATTTCTCTTGTGTGTGTGTTTTTCCCAAGACATTTTAATTTGAACCAGAGTGCCAACTGGCTAGTCAGTTAGGATAGTACAGTTAACATATCTAGTCCAGCCCCTGAATTTCCTGGATAAGGAAACCAAAACTTAGAGAAATTGAGTGACTTCCCAAGGTTATATAGGTAGTAAGGGCATAGAACAGAGGTTTTATCCTAGTCCTCTGACTCAGAATTTAGGCTTTAAAAAAAATTTTTTTTTCTGTTAGATCATGAGGTTATTGATGTGGGTGCTCCCTACACTAGTGAAGATTAAAAACCTATTCATATCTCATTGTTTGCTTTTATTTTCTCTAGAAGAGCCACCTAACATGCCATATCTACAGTTTTATTAAATTGGTAAAAAGTAATACATTATAGTGATTGGTAGATAGAGAGCCAGGCTTGGAGTCAGGAATAATGGAGTTCAAGTTAGCCCTTGTGTGAAAATGGTTGGGTGATCATGAACAAATCTTTTTATTTATTTATTTATTTTGCTTTTTGGAGGGGGGAGGGCAGGGCAATTGGGGTTAAGTGACTTGCCCAAGGACACATAACTAGTAAGTGCTAAGTGTCTGAGACTGAATTTGAACTCAGGTCCTCCTGACTTCAGGGCCAGTGCTCTATTCACTGTGCCACCTAGCAACCCCAAACAAATCATTTTAACCACAGTGCCCAGTTACACAGTTGCACAGTAGGTGTTGATCTGCACTAATAGAAGTTTCTTCACCAAGAATTTCACCAGTAAAATCATAGGTTCAGACCAAAGGGAAAAAAATGTAATACAATTGAGTACGTAGTTACTATTAGTATCCAGTGAGGGACAGAGAGCATGACTTAGTGAAGAGAGGGCTGGCCTAAAAATCAGGAAGACCTCATTTCAAATCCTGTATCCAACCCATATTAGCAGTGTGGTCACAAATAAATCACAACCTTTCAGTACCCTAGATTTAGTGAAAACGATGTCCTAACTTGTTCTAGGTTCTAGGTTCTAGGAAAACTACCTTTTCCTTAAAAGGTAATGAACTCATCCTTGAGAATTTAATAACTTAGGGGACTGAAGGCTCAGGCTATTGAGACCACTTTCTGGTTGCCTGTATATAAAGTGACCACAAGAAGCCCCTAGTGTCAGTGAACCAAAATGGGTAACACAGTTTGGGGAGTTTCACCAAACTGCATAAACTTGGGGTGTCCTCAGTACATATTTTTGTTGAATATTCTCCTGCAAAGGCAAAATAAATCTTAACTATTGAATGACCTATGACTTGTTCCAATGTCAAACGAAGTGCCAAGGGACCAACCTCATCAGGCCCAACCCAGTATATTAAGCAAATCTCAAAGATTTTCAAGTTGTACACAAATTGTTATTTTTTATCAGTAGAGGGAATTTCCACACCAGGAGCTCCCTATAGTAAAGAAACCACAGTCCCAGACTTTCTAAAAAAAAAAAAAAGGAAAGAAAAAAGTCAGACCCATTTGGAGATGCATAAGTATGTGAAGAAAAGAACCCTAGAAAATTCCTGTAGCCTCCCATAGATACATTAATGAAATTAGCTAATTATCACTTTAGGAAGCAATAAGAAAGAGCTTGGTTCTGAGCTGATAAGGTAGGAAAAAATTATGAAGAAAGCATGGAAAGTATTAGAGGTTATGAGAGTTGCTCAAAGAAGGCAGTAAGTAAAAGAAAAGAAGCCTGTGTGGGGAACTATAGAACCTCAGATTCAAAAGGGACCACAAAGGTCATCTAGTCTAACCTGTACCTAAATGAGAGGTTCCATACTGTGTCTAACTAGGGATCACCAGGCTTTGAAGACCTCTTCAGTGAAGGGGCAGTTGTTTTTTTCTTTATACTGATTCTAAATATCTGGGCAATTTCCACTTTGCTGTGATTTTGCCTTGCTCATTATAAGTAATCCATTCTCCTACCTTGTATGCTAGTACTGTGGGCCTGTCTTGGCCTATTTCCCTAGCTTATTCCCCTAGCCTATTTCCCTCCTTCCTGCATTTTACCTTAGTTGGGAAATAGCTGAGCAAATTAAGCTGTGTGAATATAATGAAATATTACCTATTAATAAATGCAAAAGGAGAATTTCAGAGAAACAGGTAGATTTGTATGAATGTATACAGATTGAAGTGAATAGAACTTGTTCACTTAGAACAACATAAAGAAAAACAGTAACTAAGATTTAAGAACTTTGATGAATACAATAACTGACTGCAATTCCAGAGGACTATTAATGAATTGCTACCCACCTACTGACAGAGGAGCAGGCATGGAACAGAATGAGGCATATGTTTTTAGACATAGACAATGGTGCGAGCAGAAGGGGGAGGATTAGTTTTGCTTGACATTTTTGATTCAAGGTTTTGTTTTTCTTCCATTTTTTTTGTGGGAGGTGGGTACTAGCAATAGGGTTATCAAAATGAAATTTTAAAAGGATGGTCATTGAAACATTTTTAAAAATGTGTAAAAAAAAATAACAGGAGACTAGTGGGAAGCCTGGATGAAAAAGGACAGCTTTGGAAATAACATTGGATTTGTCATATGCTTAAAAAGAAAGGCATATTGTACATAATACAAGTTTGAGGCTTAACTTCACAATCTTTTTTGTTCCGCTTTGTATATAGAAATGCCCATCTTGCTTGGTGCTAAGTTCTGAATTAAATGTGTGTATATAAATAAATACATATGTGTAGTTAAATAAGCTTACTTTCTCTGGGTGACAGATAATCAATGTAGGATACTTTGAGGAGGTAAGGAACACACACCAGGGAATCAGGAAAGGAGATGATACCTGAGCTGAAATTTGAAGGAAATTAATGATTCTAAAAGGAGAAAGCAAGGAGAAAATGCATTGCAGCCAGAGGGGATACAAAGACTAGTTTGTCTACAACACGGAGTGCATAAAAATGGGAGTAATGTAAAAGACATTTGGATAGGTGCTAAGATACTCAGATGTCAAACAGGATTTTGTATTTTAGCCTAAGCACAATGGGAAGCCCTGATGTATAGCTTTGTTTGGGGGCTCACTTTGAGAAGTGTTCTGTGATTTGATCAGATGAAACTCTGGGAAGCCGTTGTTCAGGGACCCCCGGCTTTGAAAAATCCAGATGTTGATTTGGTATAGATGTAATGGTTGGACAGTTTGGAAATCTGTCTACTTGATCTGTTTCCCTGTCTTTATAATTCTGTCTGTATACTCTGAAGTTCGGGGTGCTGACCTTTTTCCCCTGAACTAGGTGAACGATACATATATGACTGATTAAAGTAAACTTGTTAACACATTTCGAGTTGCTTTCCTTTAACAAAGCAGATCCAAGAACCTGTGTTGGTAGCAAACCCTGGGACGCTGGGGTGCTTGCTTCTACACTGAGTCAGAGGGTCTTATCTTAGTCTTAAGGTTGGACTCTCCCTACCCCAACCATTCCCCAGGGACAGACATCCACTGTTGGGAGTTTACAGATGCTACTCCCATTGAGCTGCTGATAATTTTTCTTAAATGATGTACTAGTGACCTTATGAGAAGTCAGGCATATACCTGAAATCAAAACTTATAAGAACATCAAATTGAAATCCCATGAAATTCTAACTTAAATTGCTGAACTTCATTAATCATATGTTAGGACAGGATGTATTTATTGTGTTCATGTGCATTAACAATGTTGGTTCAAAATCATTATACATTTAGTAGAGTTGTTGGAGGCAGAATTCACCACATGTACATATATGTGAAAATATATTTGAATAAATACATGACAGATTTAAACACCCCCCACTCTCCATTCCTACCCCCTGTCTGCTTTGTAGATAGTATAAAGGAAGGAAAGTGCATCTGGCCACTTTAGGTGGGCTTCAGAGTGCAGCTTGCCAATAGGAGTTATAAGTTCTAGGAAGAACTTTGACCAAGTGAGTAAGCTGAAGGGAACAATTACCACAGGAAATAATGGAGGAAAAAAAAACTTGTTGAATGTTGGATAAGCAGTACACTACATTCTGGAATTTTTGTGAATTTAGTGAACAACAGTTTACACACAGTGAAGAGTTGGTTCAAAAATATAACTTTACTACAAACTATTAACATATATGATTTTCTAGATGATATCAGATGAAACTCACTTTGTAATTTAAAGTTTAATTAATAAATTTCCTACTTTGGCCAGGAGAGATTCTAGTTCTTTAAACTGCAGCACTACAGAGTTTCATAACATGTTAGCAGGACTGGTCCTAAGGCATCTCACAGACAGATATTTCTTAAGAGGATTTTAATATGCTTTTCTCTCAACAGCAAATCATTTACTATTACTGTTATTTTATTAATTTAAAACAAAAATACCTCATTAAATATTAACAGGTTTCAAACATATTTGTTATATTCTATAACTTACATTTATGATCTAACAGCATTCAGATCAAAAGGGGATATAAACTGCTTTAATGACTTAAAAAATAATACAAGAGAACATTTTACACAATCAGTATTATGTATTTAAAACATGAAACTTACTACTAGTCAGGTGATAATCAATGTAATGCATTTTAAAATTATGTGAAAGGGAAAATCACCTATCTTCTCTCAGTATTTTATTTTATTTTAATTTTTTTAAAAGCAATTGGGGTTAAGTAACTTGCCCAGGGTTACACGGCTAGTTATTTTGTGTGGGTGCCAAGTATCTGAGGCCAGAACCTATCCCGGGTCTCCCAACAACTGGGGCCGCTCTCTTACTCACTGTTCCACCTGGCCTCCCTGACTCTTGGTATTTTATTAATTACATCCAATGACATTTAAAACCCAATATAGAGTTATCCAGCATAGATTACAGTCAATTAAAGAGGTAGTTATAACTCATTTATACAGTGCTTACCACATGCCAGGGTTTTTTTTTCCTAGTTCCTAAAGTTAGCTTTAAAGAATTTCAGAGGCCTGCTTTCTGTAGTACTTCAGAATGTTATTTTTTATTTTTCACTTATTATTTGAACTGCTTGCTAACTTACATTATAGGGCAGTTATAAATAGTAAGACTTAAGTCTTTCCCTTTAGGAAGCTAACTTAGACTGATCCTTCCTTCCTTCCTTCCTTCCTTCCTTCCTTCCTTCCTTCCTTCCTTCCTTCCTTCCTTCCTTCCTTCCTTCCTTCCTTCCTTCCTTCCTCCTTTCCTCCTTTCCTTCCTTCCTTTTCAGAACAGGTTCCTACTAGAGAATTCTACTTCTAGGCTCTCTGCTAAATCACATTAAAAATAATTTTTAAAAGAAAAATGCTTATTTTACTTCTTAAAAGATTTTTTCCCCCTAAAGCATTTTTATTCCCAGGGGGAGGGCTTTTTTCTTAAAAAACCAAAACAACCAAAGAAGGATCCCAAACATTGATTTGGGAGACAAAATATAATGCCTATGTCCCCAACAATTGTTGCCTTAGAATTCCCGAGAAGAGAGAAAACGTGTATAATCACTAACAAATGACAGAAATAAAACTCTAAATACAAAGGGAAAGATGAAAAGCCATTTTGCTCCTGCCATCTTATGATGTCCATGTGAACTTCAAACTGGCTGAATACAGGACTGGTGAAGGCTAATAGCACGGCTCACAGCAAGGAAAAACTAAGATAACCAACTACCATGGAGCGACTTTCATCACTTACGGCCATTTTTTACTCCAAATTATCTTCAAAAATCTTTGTTCGGTTTCATAAGTTTTGTGCCTGGGGCATCTTTCATCATGCAGGGCGATGGCAAACTTACCATATAATTATCCATTTAGAGAGCATTTGATGTGAAATGGGTAAAAATGGATGGGAGAGATTGACCCCTTTTCCATTCTCTAAAAGTAAGTGCTTCAGAGCTGGCACAGTCAGTTTGGCACAGTCATATTGGTTTATATGAAACTCATCTGCTCTCCTAACTATACTTCCAGAAGTCCAGTAAGGGAATTGCATTTCTCTCTAGAGTTCCACATCCACTTCTCCAACTTTTTATGAGAATATCTCTACCTGGATATCATATTAGAACTGCAAATGCCATGTATCTAAAACAATTTTATTATTTTTTTTCTGTTGCTCCATTTTACTATTTCATTGACACCATCATCAATATTAGGCTGGCGATAAAAATTTTTCTGTGATTTTGTGCTTTGATAGTTATCTGCCTAGAGATAATAGCTTCAAAGTTTGGGAATTAATTATAATATTAAAGAAAAGGACAGAATTTTTGAATACCCCTAACAGAAGAAGTGATTAGGGAAGAAAGAGGAGAACCAATGTCAAAAAATGGCTTGAATGATACATTTTATATATATATATGTATGTAGGACTTAAAAGTTTGTGAAACATCTGTACAATCATTATGTAATTCAAACCTTATAACAATTCCATGAGGTAATTACCATCGGTGTTATTTTTATAGATGAGGAAAAGGATATTCAGAGAGATGAAGTAATTTGCCAAGAGCCATACAGCTAATAAGTATCTGAGGCCTGATTTAACCCATGTCTTTGTGACTCAGGTCTTGCATTCTATCAGCTATGTGTTAGAAATGCCCAGGTATTAACTTTTCTCTGTCCATGGTATGCCTGTTTGATTGTTTAACAACTAGAATGAGGACTCATCAGTCTAAAATATATGAAAAAGAGAAAAAAAATTGACTCTTAAGTTTTCTAAATACTCCTAGAAAAAGAGAATGTTACAAGTGCCTTACTTTTCCAATCATACCATTAAATGAACAGTTTTGACCTGTCATCTCAAAGTGTGTGTGTGGTTTTTTTTTTTAGAAGAAAATAGATTTTTAGGTTTAATTAATCCTATTTTACAAATGGATAAACTGAGTTCACAGAACACTTCCTTCCACCCAGTTTAACAAGAAGGATGTGTCAAACTTGCCTCTTTCCCACCTCAAAGACTATAATAAAGGTTAGTAAATGTATTTAAAGAAACAGCTGGATAGGCAGAGGACTGATGATAAAGCATGGCATCTATCTTTTGAAAGATGCTAGACTGAAGATGAAGAAAGAGGCATATATTTTTGGAAATATCCAATGCATCAATTTGTTTTTTTTGACTATATTTTTTACAAGAGCCTTGTTTTTGTTTTATGCTTCAACGGAGGTTAGGAAGAGAACATGAACTGTTATTCATTGAAAAAAAAGTAAAAGAAAATTTAAATTAAAAAATAAAAATCTGACAGTACAATTATTTCACTTGCCATGGTAAAATATTAAAAGATCCTCAGATCTTCACCCCTTGCATAGATCCTCTGTGGAGGATTTCTGGAAAGACATAGACAAGAATTACATGGGATGAGAAAGCATGGAAAGGTTATAACCTATACAAGTAGAGAAGTAAATGTGAAAAACACTTTGAGATTACCAGCAATAGATAGATAATACGAAAGATAAAATGGCCCAACACACACTCTTTCTATGTTCTAGAGTCTCTTTTAAATGTGACCTGCTGATTTATTTTGCAACTGCTCTAGAAAATATTTCCTATAGAAATATAACAAAATAGACTGTTAGAATTGCTACTTTAGCTTACATTTTCTCTGTACTGGTTTATTTTTGGAGTAATCAGCCCCTTACTGTGCTTCTCTAAATATTTAATTTATATAGATCATACTTGACTTGAAAAGTAACAACACGTGTTTTGACTATGAGTAGTAAGAAAATTCTTACACAGCTGCTAAGCTTTCAGGATAGGCAGGATATTCATTATGAAGTGTTACTGTTTAGTTGTGTTTTCCTCTTCAGATGGTTTCTAGTTCTGTTCTTCATTTTTAAAATTATGCACTAGAAAGTCATCAAGAAACATGAATATTTCCACCTACATCAGCCAGAAAACTAAAATTGAACATGAACAGGTTTTTATTATATATTGTTTAATGTGGTAGGACCAAAATTACTGTTTATTTATGACCATTTTTAATTTCCTTATATTATCTTCTGTTTATTTTAAAAATATTTTGTTGATATGCTTTTCATTTTCCCTCACTATCACTATTAGCACCTTCCAATTCTTTTAACTCCCAAATCAAAGTTCTCTCAACAAAAATACAGTCAAGGAAACAACATTTGTATTGTCTGAAAATATGCATCCCATATTACAAATATAGTCTACCATCTCTCCTCTAATAGGTGAAAATCATCCTTTGTTATTAGTCTTATGGAGTAGTGGATGATGGTTATCACAGTTAGGAGTTCTTGGGTCTTTCAGAGCTGCTTTTTTTTTTATAGTGTTGTAGTCATTGTATAAATAGTTCAGTTTCTACTCACTTTAAATTGCTAATGTCTTCCCAGATTTTTCTAAGCTGTCCCATTTGCTATTTCTTCCAGAGCAACAATATTGTGTTACATTATATACCATATTAAGCAATGCTATTGTTAAGACATAACCACATACACAGTGATTTATCCATTGGCTATGTTTCATTTGGTCATGAACTTAGTGGAGTAGATGATGTGTAGAAACTGCTTTAAGTCTGAACCCACTCTCCCCAGTGACTGAGGTGAGAGGTGTAGGGAAGAATGTTAAGGGGAAATGTTTGTAACTTTATTCTTGCTTTATTATCTTAGTAAATAAGCCTTTGCAAAAACCCATTGGTATTAAGTGACCTGGGTCATACCAACATGACCCTTTTAAAAGAGGAGTCACTTCAATGATGACCAAGATATAAAGAGATCCTTTTGAGTAATTGAGAAGAAAATCCAAACCAAGTGAATAATAAGCAATGAACAAAAGCAAATGTATACTGTAAGCTTGTTTCTATTTCCTTTTAAGATTTAATATATAGTGATATATGAATAAGATATATAATATTTTATTTTTGTACCAGAAGCAATAAAACTAGAATTTGGTATAATAATATATACTATAGTGATTAATACAGAAAGGTAAAAAAAATTTTAAAAATCCATTTTTACTATTGAAAAGGCATTTAACAAAGATGAGAAACATACAGTTGCTTTTGGTGGCAGGTCATTTTCTTGTCTATTTTTAAAAATTGATTTATGTTTTAAAATCTAGTAATTTCTAGATATATTTTCTTCCCCAAACCCTAGTTAATAATTGAAACCTCCATTATAACAATGACAGTTAAGTAAAAAATCAATCCATTTATAATAGCTGACAATGTATGCAACATTTCCTTAATCTATGAAGGGGTTTTAGTGGAGATGACTCACTTAGTTTCTGACTGCTTAGTGCTTAAAATTTCACCATTTAAAAATAATAAATGTTGTTATACATATTCAAATACTTCTTAGACCCCTGTATGTACTTAGTTATTGAATGAATGAGAGAAAAGCATAAATATGATTAGGATTCATTTGATTCTCCCCCAACCCCATTCTCTGTCTTCAAAACTATTTCTTCACAATACCTTGGAGAAGTAATCCCTATATCCCTGTTTTTATTTATTCATTTATTTGTTTATTTATTCATTCATTCATTTATTATTTGTTTGTTTATTTATGTATAGCAAGGCAATCAAGGTTAAGTGACTTGCTGAGGGTCACACAGCTAGTAAGTGTCAAATGTCTGAGGCTGGATTTGAACTCATGTACTCCTAACTCCAGGGCCTGTGCTCTGTCAACTATGTCACCTCACAGCCCCTATATTCTTATTTTTAAAGTAGTTATTCTTGACAAGAATAAACGCAATATTCCTTATTATTATTTTATGGTGTGAGTGCTTTTAAATACATCACATATAAAAACTAAGTACTACTAACTTAAACATTCCATGTTAGTAAAAAATAAAATTTTATTTCTAATCAGATTTTTAAAACTTATACAAGCTGTAGTTTGATTAATCCATAGTAGAGATGCAGAGAATTGTTCAGGGAGGAATTATTTCAGGAATTCACATACACTTTTTTAACACCAGTGAGATCAATGAGGCATCTTGACCATTTGTCAGGCTTGTACACTAGGGATCTGTGTTGCAGAACATACACAAATAAGTCATTAACGTTGGCCTGTGAACAAGTTTTAGTAGTTGAGGACAAGGCATTAGTCATTTAGAGATCTGAGTTAGCTAAAACTTTTGACTTAGCAATGAATCATAAAACTGGAAGATGGAAATAAGTGATTAGAACAGGATTTAGAGGGTAGAACTGAATTATTAGAATGAGTATGATACTGGTTATGAATGAACCTGAATAGCAGAGATTAACCTCCAGTGACATGTACTGGGTGGCTTTATCTGTAAACTCATCATAGGCAGTGGATAGGGAGAGAAAGTAGAAGGGAAGAAGAGAGGAGAGAAAGATTCAAGGGAGGATTTGAATATATTTGCACATTTTTCAAAAGTATATGTAGCATCCAACTAACTCCAGACATTTGGAAAATTAAACCAACTTGTAAGGGGGCACCTTGTATTTATTTGTAGACATGAATGTAGGTGTAATGAAGACATTTCTTTGTATAGGCTGTGCAAATGATTGCTGCCTATGTGGTCTCATCTAAATTAAGTCACCTCTGTGGGCATCACTTTCCTCATCCAAAATGAGGGAGTTGGATTAGATGATATCTGAGGCCTTTTTGGCTTTTTATTCATTATCCATAACTTTGTATACAGCATATCATCATGGTCCTTCTACTTATTGATGAGCTCAGAAGAACCACGAGTCTTGTGATGATATGTAGAATGTGCTGATATGTTTAGCAGAAAATTACAGTCAGAACAGTTCTAAAAGCTGTTTTGAAGTCATGTGTGCAGATGCTTTCATAATTAATTGTCATCAGTTAGTAATGTGCATTTTCTCTCATTTAGCTCCTAGAAATAATCAATATGTGAAATATGCTGTGGGCTAGTTATGTAGAAACAGTAACAATACACACTAGTCTCCTTTCTTCTTTTTGGCAACCTATAGAAAAGAGATTTCACTAAATTAATCAAGCAATTAGGAAATACAGAATATAATTTATTTGCTAGCAAGTGGTTTTGTCAAAGTGTGCACCTAAACTTTGACTACTTCCCATATGCTGACCTGATGAACTTGTGACCAGCACCTGATCAATGACCCAGGTTCATGTTAGAGCTAGATATGAGTATGATATAGATCAGGGGTATCAAACTCATAGTCTAAAATATCCAAGTACAGCCAGAATCAGATCAAAATGTAATTGTGAAATGTTAAAAATACAGTACAACATAGATTATGTCAATTTGTGGGGCTTTTTTTGTCAACATGCAGCCCACAGAGATCCATTTCTATTTGAGTTTGACACCACTGATATAGACTGTTTTGAAATTTCTAAAATAGAAAACCTCCCATCTCTACTCTCAAGCCTCCCAATCTGCATTTGAGAACTCTTACTGATCTCATTGACCAAATTCACTGATGATGGTTGACTTTTTAGTATCCACATGATATGTTAACTTTGAGTTAGGTAACTTAAAAAAATTGTAGCATAGCAAAATCAATACTGAAAAGCAGTTTTCAAAAATCAAAACTAAAAGGAAACTGATTCACTTAATTGACTTTCTTTCCTCCCTTACCCTTCCTACCCAAATTCAATGAGTGGGAGAGAAGAACTAGGGAAAGCATTTCAGGTTTTGGAATTCACAAAAGAATAGTCCAGTAAGCAATCTGAGACAACAGAACAAGGGGTTAGGAAGGACTCTAAGGGTCTGGAATTCATGCTTACTGTCACCATGACTGGAGAGTTTCACAGCAGCTGCTAGTCCAATTTAGTCTTGTTCAAGTTTGCTCTGTACTGCAACAACTGATCTCCGGTCCCCCTCCAGCTTATGGTTGCATCTTATTGGCCCCACATTACTCTGTGTTCTTACCACCATATCTCTGCCTTAACCATCACAATGTTCTTGCTCAAGGGTCATCTTTGCACCCCTTTCGGGTTACTGTTGTATTGCCGTGGCAGCAATTGCAACTGATTGCCGCAAGCAATTCCTCTCCCCTTCCTACCAGTGGCTCCCATACTGTCAATATGGAATTAAAGACAGAGACAGATCAAAAGTTTCTTCAAGGGCAAAGGATAAAGTAAGCAATGATTCTGAGAATTTCTGTTCCTTCACATAGTTTCCACTACTTATCTCTTCCTTACATAAAATTTAAATAAATTTATCAGATCATAGGATTTTCATATAGAAAGATTATATTAATGACCTCAAGAAACAAATGTAAGGAAATGACTTTATAATTAACAATAATAATTTATAATTAATTACTCAGACTGATGAAGTGTGAGGAACAGAGAGAAGGCCACTGTGGTGAGATCACAGACTGTGGGAGGAATAATTTCTAATGATACTGGAAAGAGATTGGGGTTAAGCTGTGTAGGGTTTTAAAATCTAAACAGAGGAACTCATATTTTTGTCATAGAGGCAAAAGGGAACCAATGGAGTAACATGGTCAAGTCTTCGTTTAATCACTTTGCTAGACATGTAGAGAGTAGACTGGAGTGAAGAGAGACAGGTGTCCCTTACAATAATCTCTCTGGGAGTTGAGGGTGTGAACTAAGGCAGTAGCTGTATGAGTAAAGAAAAAAGGGTTGGATACAAGAGATGTTGCAGAGAGAGAAATGTCAATATTTTACATATATTTAGATACATAAACTGGGTAGTTGGGGACAATGCCAGCATTACAAACCTGAAGACTGGAAAATAGTGGCACCTTCAGCAGAAATAAGGAAGTTTGGAAGGGAAAGGGCTTAGGAGAAAAGAAGATGAATTCAGTTGTGGAAAGGTTTAGCTTGAGGTGTCTCTGGAACATCCAGTCTGATCTAGAGGTCTTCTGCAAAGAGATGATATTTAATTCTTTGGGAACTGATAAGGTTCTAAATCTTGGGGAACAGCTATATTTAGTTATCTTCATCCATCCATCTCTCTCACTTCAGTCCATGCAGCAGTCACAGTCTTTCCTATTGCCTTTTGGGCAGTGAAGGTCAAGGTTCTTTGTTGAGGCAAACATTCCCTGTCATCAGGTACAGTGGCTGGCACCATCAAGGTTTACCCTGCCTGGCAGGAGACATATCATAACTCTGTCATAACTCTTCCTGTCACTGAGGCTTGTCCAGGGAATAAGCCTCTTCTTTTCTCCAACTTGGAGAGTCTCTGTCACCAACTCCAGACTTAAATAGCATGAATTCAAATCCTGTTGGCTTTACTTTCCCTGACACCTAGGAAATGTTTGTCACAGTGGGAGGAAACATTCACTATTTATTCAGAAGCCAAAAAAGTACTCCCACTGCCTCCCTAATTAACCTCTTCAGTATTGAAGTTCAACTGCTTATAGCTCCTTTATTTGAAAAAGAGAGGAGCCTGCTCTAAGCCATATATGACTGTAAGACTCTAGTCTCTGCCCAAAGCTCCCAACAATTTGATGGGGACACATTTCTGTGTGGGAGACAGGGACCAATTTCCCAAACACCCATATTGGACTCTGCTTTTCCCAGAAGTGGGAAGGTTTGTCCCCTTGAGTTACCAATATATGCATCTTAAAAGAGACCTGACAGCAGCTTCTGACTCTACTTGGTTCCCCCTCGCACTCCCCCATATGACCTCAGAAATTCTCCCTTTCCTAACTCTTCCAGCTTTTTTTGCTTCCTCCCTCCCCATCCCTAGCTCCCAGTTTTCTTTTGTTGTCCTAGGAGTTGGGATATGATGAATAACCTTGGCTTCAAGGTTGTGCTTCTAGAGATGACTGTTCATTATGAGGTCTGGATGGGGCCTCAACTTTGCGATAGAGAGCTGGACCTGGAGTCAGAAAGACCTCAGATCTGGCCTCAGATTTGTACTAGTTGTAGGACTCTGGGCTAGTCACTTAATCTCTGTTTGCCTCAGTTGCCTCAAGTGTAAAAGGGGGATAACAATAGCATCTACCTCCCAGGCTTTTTGTGAGGATCTAACAAAATATTGGTAAAAAGTACTTGGCATAGTTCCTGACACATAGTAGGCTCTATATAAATGTTTATTCTTCCCCTCTCCTCTTTTATTCCCAGTCCAGATTGAATAGATCCCTTCAGATGTGACATGGCCTCTTGAGTCCTGAGGTGGGGCCAAAGAAGCCAAACTGCCAAACCTAACTCATTACTACCCCTAAATCACAAATTAAATTACACATAAAACATTTGTTGTTCAGTTTTTTCAGTCTTGTTTGACTCTTCATGAACCCATTTGGGATTTTCACAAGCAAAGCTACAGGAATGGTTTGCCATTTCTTTTTACAGCCTATTTTAGAGATGAGGAAACTGAGGCAAACAGGGTTAAGTGACTTGTCCAGGATCATATAGTTAATAAATGTCTGAGACTGGATTTGAACTCAGTTCTTCCTGACTCTAGGCCTGGTGCTCTATCCAGTGTGCCACCTAGCTGCCCCAAACATATGATCATTCTTTATGTTTAATTTCCATATATATACCTTAGCCATCTGTTCATGTAATATGGTCATCGGTTTACAACTTCAAAAAATTAGAGAAAATGAAATATTCTTTTTTATGGGAAAACTTTTTATTGTAGGTGGAGTGGAATAGCTGGGCACAGTTTAGATGATTCCAATTTTGTTGACAACATCTAAAGCAACATAGTCTGGAGCAAGTTGGACATAGGCCTTCTTCTCTCCATCAGACTGGATCAGTGTGTTAATCTTGGCCACATTGTTGTCATACAAATTCTTTAATGCCTACTTGAACTGATGCTTATTGGCCTTGATGCCCACAATGAAGACTAAGGTGTTGTCATCCTAAGTCTTCTTCCTAGCAGACTCAGTGGCCAAGGGAAGCTTAATTATGGCATAGTGATCAAGATTGTTTTTCTGACGGACATTTTTCCAAGCGTATTTGAGTTGCCTTCGAAGTCTATATCTTGGGTAGCCAGAAGGTGGAGGATGTTAGAATCTTCTTTTTGTGGCTATGGATACTCTTCAACATCTCCTTCTTGACTTTTAAGGCCTTGGACTTGGCTTCTGTCTTGGGGGAGAAAACAGTTTCCTTCTTTGCCTTTGGCGCCATCTTGGAGGAAAGGTGAAATAAAGTATTCTTTTACACAGTATATAACAAGTTATATTCAGCGGTGACACAAACTGAAAATATAAGAACAGTAAATCCAAGAAAAGATTAGACAATGTCATGACTAATAAATGTAGATACTCAGGGTTTTTAGGATAATTATTGAAATCAGGACCATAGAAAATAACTATCATAATGTCTGACAAAAACATACTGGACACCTCTGTCAGAAATAGAGTTACTGGATGCATACTGAATGGATCATAGATCTTTCTGTGTTTGGCATTTCTTATGTTCTTTTAGAGGAGGTAGGGGGAAAAACCCCTAATATCACTGAGCCATTCAGAACTCATGGATATTTTGGGGGACTTGGTAAAATGTTTTCTCTTTAGTATGTAAATGGTCTTACCTGACATTAATGTATATGTAGTTAGTGAGGATACATATTATCTACAAAGAACATAGCAATTATTCAATTAATTAGGTGGAGGAGAAAAGAGAAAGCAGTTGTGAGGGAGAGCAAAGCATAGTGTAGCACAGCAGAACATAGGAAAGGAAAGTATGAGAGGTTTGGTTAAAGCCCTGATGAGACAGTTAGTCTGGGAAAGGCAGGACCATGCTTTATTCCTGAAGACAGAGGGTTTTTTACATCTCTGGGATGAGGTAGAAAAATACTGATATAAATAAATTGTTTCACTTAGTCTCTACCCTTTGGCAACTAGCCTAATATATCTGTATTTTATATAACTTTAATAATTTGTAACTGGATTGTTTTGCTTAGGCTAGTTGATAAAGGGGATAGGTCAGGGGTGGGGAACCTGTGGCCTTAAGGCCACATGTGGCCCTCTAGGTCCTCAAGTATGGCCCTTTGACTGAATCCAAACTTCACAGAACAAATAGTCTTAGTAAAACTATTTGTTCTATAAAACTTAGACTCAGTCAAAGGGCCATACTTGAGGATCTAGAGGGCCACATGTGGCCTCGAGGCTACAGGTTCCCCACCCCTGGTATAGGTGAACCCAGGACTTGGAATTTTAAGATAAAAATCTTCCTAGCTGACCTTGCACAAAGTACAATTAAGGAGGAATAATTTTTGAGCAAGTGGTATACACCTTAAGAGACATTCATTGCCAGGAAATAGTAACTTAATCGGAAAAGCAAAATTTAACATGTACTTTTTTTTAAAAAAAAATCAAGCTGTAACCCCCTTTTTTCTCCTACATTTTAAGCTCCCTCAAGTATTCATGACAAGAATTTTGTTATACAAAAAAATTATTTCTTAATTGTTGCTACATAACCAGCAGTCTGGGGGATATTTAATTTCTGTGAGAATTTGAATAGTCTCTTACAAAACACATCTAAGGGTTAGTGACCTTTGGGAAATGAATACTTCTTAGTTTTGGGAATTTGGAACGAGTAAGACTCCTAGGATATTAGATCACATTTTATTGTCTCCCAGACATTATTTATCATGCAGTCTAACCATTTTACAAGAAAAGGATGAGAATCAGGAGGTTTGGAAGTATAAAAAAGTACAGCATAAATGTACCTTAAGCTAGAACATATTCAGTATACTGGTAATTCTTTTTATGGGGAAATTTATTGATAAAAGCAGTTAGAGTTTCTTTGTTCTGGAGAAAGTGCCAAAGACTGAAAACATTTTCTCTTGAGGTTTAAGAAGTCATACATTTATGTCTTAAGCATCCCCTTTGGTACAATTCCCATTGACTGCTGTTTTATCCTACTTTCTTCAATAGCTATAGGAATTTGCTTTCAGTCTACAGCTTTATTACTTGTTAATGATTTCACTCCTTAGACAGTAAACTTGTGAAGTTGGCATTTATTTTGAGCTAATCTAAGCAAAAAGTACAAGACACAGTGTATTAGGAGAGCTTAGGGGATATTTCCCTGGGCTTAAGTAGTATGAGAGAATAGCTGCTGAGCCTGGGTTTCAGTTAGACATAGGACTTTTTGAGATTAATGTCATAAAGTAACATCTCCCTTCCTTTTCAGTCACTATTGCTTCACACTATTTTTCTTGCTGTTGAACCTGTAAGTAAGTAAAGATTAAGTGACATATATGAAAAAATGCTCTAAATCACTATTGATTAGATAAATGCAAATTGAAACAACTCTGAGGTACTACCTTACACCTATCATATTGGCTAATATGACAAGAAAAGAAATTGATAAATGTTGGAGAAGATGTGGGAAAACAGAACAATAATGCATTGTTGATAGAGTTGTGAACTGATCTAACCATTCTGGAGAGCAATACGAACTATGCTCAAAGGACTATAAAACTGTGCATACAGCAATTTCATGTAGCACTACTATACCAAAGAGGTCATAAAAAAGGGAAAAGTACTCAAATGTACAAAAATATTTATGGTAACTCTTTTTGTGGTAGCAAAGAATTGGAAACCAAGGGTATACCCATCAATTGGGGAATAGATAAACAAGTTGTAGTATGTGAATGTAATGGAATCCTATTGTTCTATAAGAAACGATTAGTAGGCATATTTCATAAAAACTTGGAAAGTATAACATGAATTGATGCTGAGTGAAATGAGCAGAACCAGGAGAACATTCTACAGTAACAGCAACATTGTTTGATGACCAACTTTGATAGACTTAGCTCTTCAGCAATGCAAGGATCTAAGACAATTCTAAAAGACTCATGATGGAAAATTTTTTCTATATCAAGAGAAAGATCTATGGAGTCTGAATGCAGATTGAAGCATACTATTTGCTCTTTTTTTCTTTCTTGTGGCTTTCCCCTTTTGTTCTGATTCTTCTTTTACAATCTGACTAATGAGGAAATATGTTTAATATGATTGTACACATATAGCCTGTATCAAATTGCATGTAGTCTTGGGGCGGGGGAAGGAGGAAATTTGGAACTCAAAATCTTATAAAAGGAAATGTTGAAAACCAAAAATAAATATATAAACAATTTTTTAAAAGATCAAGTGACACTCTGAGGAATCATCAAACTGCAGGAGGATGTTTACTATGCTGTTGGTTTGCTACAGCTGTATTGAGCCTCGTTGAATGTTGGATTAATATATAGCATCTAGAAATAAAGCTTTTGTCAAGCATACTCATAGCCCATGCTAGATGTCTCCCCTTCTTTTGAATGGAGAAAATATAGGTAACAATCATTCAGGCAGGCTGGCTACTGTGTAGAGAGGATTTTTATTGAGGTGCAGATTGAATTAGGTAGCCTTGTGCACTGGAGCCAACTCTTAAGTGATTGTTAAACTTTCAGCATGAGCATTTACAACTCAGGAACTAGAAATGCTATAAACTGGGACTTGATTAATTGCTTTATTTATTATCTAGACTTAATTGATAGAGGAAATGTTAATAATACAGATTAAAATTAATATTGTGTTGTGAATATTTCTGTCTCTCCTCTTCCTTGCACTCCCATCCACTCCAAGAACTAGTAAGTTAAATATTTACCAATACACCACTGCTCAAGGTCCCTTTCAAATCTGAGATCTTCTGTTTCAATATAATGAAAAAGTTCCCCCAAATTAGAAGGATCTAAAAGTAGAATGAGGAAACTTGGGAGGTGAATCCCTTGTCACCGCAAGTTTTTAAGTGAAGGCTGGATTACAACTTACTTGTGATATCTTTGAAGGGATTCTTTATCAGTTGGATTGCTCTAGATGGCCTCTGAGCTCTCTTCCTACTCTAGGATTGTATGGACTGAGTGTAAGTGAGGAGTGGAAAATGATACTGAGGTTTGAAGCATGAGTGACTTGGAAGTTGATGATGCTTTTGACAGTAATAGAAAAATTTGGGAAGAGGAGAGGGTTTGGGAGTGTAGGGGAATGAGGAAATAATAAATTCTGTTTGGGATATGTTGAGTCAGATTTTTCAAAAGAAATACAATATGAAGAAAATGTGAATTATATATTGAAGAAGTCTATTTCCAAATCATATGGTATCATTTTTAAAACATTTAAATTTTTATTTTTCTCAATCATAAGTAAAAACAGTTTTTAACATTTGGTTTTTAAAATTTTGAGTTCCAAATAATCTCTCTCTGCCTCCACCCTCATTGAAAATTCAAGCAATTTGATATAGGTTATACATGTACAGTCATGCAGAGCATATTTTCACATTAGTCATGTTGTGAAGAAAACACAGACCAAAAAACCCCCCAAGAAAAATAAAGTAGAAAATTAGTATGCTTTCAGACTCCTTCTTTTCAGCTTCTTCTGGAGCTGTATAATATTTTTCATAAGTTCTTTAGGATTGTCTTGGATCATAGTATTGCTGAGAATAACTAAGTCATTCACACTTAATCATCATACAATATTGCTGTTACTGTGTACCATGTTCTGGTTCTGCTCAATTCTTTCCAGGTTTTTTGAGGGCATCCTGCTATAGCACAATAGTATTCCATTGCAATCACATACCACAAATTGTTTATCTGCTTCCCGATGGACAGGCATCCCCTCAGTTTTTAATTCTTTTTTTTTGTTGCTTTTTTGGAGGGCAATTGGGGTTAAGTGACTTGCCCAAAGTCACATGGCTAGTAAGTGTGTTAAGTGTCTGATGTCAAATTTGAACTCAGGTCCTCCTGATTCCAGGGCCAGTGCTCTATTCACTGCACTATCTAGCTGCCTGGCAATTTCTAATTCTTTGTCACTACAAAAAGAGCTACTTTAACTCTTTTTGTACAAGTAGGTCCTTTTGCTTTTTGTTTTTTTATCCCTTTGGATACAGGTCTAGTAGTGGTATTAATGGGTGTGCATTGTTTTTAAACCCCTTTAGGCATAGATCCAAATTGCCCTGGTTGAATCAGTTCATAACTCCATCAAGAGTACATTAGTGTCTCAATTTTCCCACATCCCTTCCAACATTTGTCATTTTCCTTTTCTGTCATAGTAGCCACTCTGATAGGTGTGAGCTAGTACCTCAGAGATGTTTTAATTTGCATTTCTCTAATCAATAGTGATTTAGAGCATTTTTTTTCATATGACTATAGATAGCTTTGATTTCTTTAAAAACTGCCTGTTCATATCCTTTGACCATTTATCAACTGAGTCATGGCTCTTATTTTTTATGAATTTGACTCAATTCTCTATATGTTTGAGAAATGAGGCCTTTATCAGAGGAACTTGCTATAATTTTTTTCACAGTTATAGTTACTATATATTTCCCTCTATCCCATTTCTCCCATTTATCCTTCACTGTTTTCATCATGTTCACCTTTCCCAATTCTCCCTTGCTTCTATCAGCCCCCGCCTTTATACATCTCCTTACTTACTTTTTTTAGGGTAAGATAGATTTCTATACCCAACTGAATGTATATTAATAATCTGATATTATTAAATGAAGGAGGCTGCATCTTCTCAAAGGAGCATGACAGAATACATTGACTCTTTCTTTTTTTAAATTCATGTCACCATTAATTTTGATTTTATAACCCATGATAAATGACAATTTTATTAAGCCTAAAATTTACAGCAAGTATTATTTTTACAAAAGCCATAATTCCTTTTCTTCCTCAAGACACACTCCATTCCCTCCAAATCATCATGTCAGGAAGTGAAAGTTGATTTTCTGCTTTTGCCAGAGGGGCATGCTGAATCTTGCCATATTCATTGCAAAGAATTCTAAGAAGCAGCTTACTTTCTAAGAACTAGAAAAATGACTATTTTATATGAGGGTGGATGGGGCCAGGATACTCATACATAAATAAGTGGCAAGCATCATGGCTCTAGGGACCCTACTTATTTCCTAGTTTTGGAATAGATAATAAGATACTGAGTTATTTTTATTCATTGCACCAAAGTATGTCTTGATGTTGCTCTGATTCACTGCCATTATCCTGAGGTGTTATTTACAGAGATGACTCTTCACTATTCTTGTGATTATTCCTGTTTTGGCTTCTGTCCATTATTATTGGTTATTCACACCATCTGGTTTTATCAGTCCATGTATTCCATAAGAATTAGCTTTGTCTTCTCAAGTCTTGCTTCAAAACAGAACAACATGTGACTCAGAAGTTCCAGCAGAATAAATCATTCTCTCATGTTCCCACACACAGCTTTTCAATCTTCACAATTTTATCAGAGCTTTTAAAAAGTATAGTCTAAGAAGGTGGTGGCAGGTGATTGAGGTTTAAACATATGTGAGTCTTTTGTTAAGAATGGAAAACAGTAAGAGTCATATATATGTGCTATTAAGTACAATAGGCAAGTATACTTTTGAATATCTTTTTTATGGGAAAGTGTCATTGGGTGGTTATTTAAGGGACATAATATGGTGAAACAAAATGTACCCCTCCTTCCAAAAGATCAAAGGATAACAGATTGATATACACTGTATTGTACTGATATTTATATATTAATAGAAGAAGTGGGGCAGCTAGGTGGTGGTAGGCCTGGAGTCAGAAAGATTAATCTTCCTGAGTTCAAATCTGGCCTCAGATACTTACTAGCTGTGTGACCCTGGGAAAGTCACTTAACTCTGTCTCAGTTTCCTCATTGGTAAAAATGAGCTGGAGAAGTGAATGCCAAACCACTCTATTATCTTTGCCAAGAAAACCCAAATGGGGTCATGAAGAGTTGGACACAACTGAAATGACTGAATAACAATAGAGAACTCCTCTATGGAGGATTTAGGGAAGGATATATACAAGAGAATAATCGGGTAAGAAGGCATATATAGGGAAGGTGGAGTCAAGACTGTGGAGTGAGAGTCACCATTTTGGTCAATCTTACCCAGTATACCTTCTCCAACAACCTAGAAAACCTCCAGATGAAATTCTGATAAAAAAAAAAGCCAAGAAAAAGTCACAGTGAGTACAGTTATCCCTTCCACATCACAAGAGTTAGGGGTGTGGCACCCCTGGGATCTGGAAAATCCATTTTAAAATTTTGGTCCTCCCTTCATACCAGATAAGGAATCTGAATTTTTTCTTTTTCTTTTATGGAGTGTTTATAGTAACTTATTGTAAACTTTGGGTTGATATTACACAACACTATACATCTGTTTTATGCATTTCTGTGTTTCCTAACTTTTGCTGTGTTATCTGCTGACCTTTGTGTGTCTTTTGTGGCTTCTGCAAAACTCCCCCCAAATTCCCATTTAATTTCTTATGCCAATTTGATATGTTGAAGCTGTGATGGGGAAAGTCATGAGTGGAATGGATAACTGTAATTTTCCAACCCAAGGAGGCTTACAAAGATAGAGAGGTTTACAGACACTGGGGTAGGGGCTAGCCAGGAACCACAGTGTAGAGGAAATGAAGGCAACAGCAGTTTTAGTGGTGGCGGCAGCCGTGTGAGGGGGTGGGAAGAGGGAGCATTTTAGCAGTCAGGGATGGTAAGGGGGCTATGACCAGTCAGTAGGATAGGAATCACCAGGGCAGAAAGAGATCTAAGAGGACCCATGAATTAGCACTGGGAACAGGAATGGATTCCAGCTGGCATCTCTGACACCCATAACCTAGTTCCAGAATAGAAAATAGCAGTCATAGTCTCAAGTGAGAAAGGCCCTAGTTTGTATACAGAGCAAGGAATAAGTTCCAAAAATTTAGTTGTGTGATTCTGAGCCCAAAGGCGAGGGATAGAAGGAGGAGAGGTGATTCAGTTCTAATCTAATTTAGCCCCACACATAAACCTGCAGTGGAATAACCAAGGAAGGAAACCAAGACCAAAGGAGAATCAAGAAATTCGGTAGCTCTGAATCTGCAAAATCTCCCATTAAGCTAACAGGGACTGAGTCCAGTAACAGTCTAATGAAACTCAACCACATACAATACAACAAACCTAAACCTGGGTCAAAAACTTTCAGAGTTCATACCAGGAGGGCAGTGAACAAATCTCTATCCAGATCATACCTTCTGGAAAGCACTGAAAACTTTCAGACTCCCAAACTGAGCTACAAAAATAGTAGAAGGACAGTAAAAACAGATGCTCAAGCCAGATATTCTCTCTCCACCCCAGAAGTGAGTCAAGCCCCAAAGTAACATAAAATCCAAAGTCAAGAATTAGGCTTAGAAGAACAAGCAAATAAAGAAAAGAACTCAACCATAAAGAGCTACTATGGTGATGAGAAAACTCATGGCACAAACACAGAAGACAATGACTTGCAAACATCTGCAAGCAACTTTTAAAAATGCAGATTGGACACAAGCTCCACAAGAATTCTTAGAAGAGTTAAAGAAAGAGAGTTTTTAAAGTGCAAAAATTAAAAAAAAAACAACTCAGCAGGGGAAAAATGGGAAGAGAAATGAGAGTTATGTAAAAAAATGTTTTAAGAGAATTAATAGTTTTATAAAAGCAGTGCAAAACATTATTGAAGAAAAAAACTCCTTAAAAGTTAGAATTGGCCAAATGGAAGCTAATGACTTGTTAAGACATCAAGAAATAATAAAACAGTGTCAAAAGACTGAAAACATAGAAGGAAATGTGAAATAGCTTGTAGGAAAAACAACTGACCTGGAAAAAATTGAAGAGAGATAATATAAAAGTAGCTAGACTAACTGAAAGCCATGATTAAAAAAAGGAGGGGGAACTAGACATCATATTTCAAGAAATTATAAGGGGAAACAGCCTAGCTATCTTGGAACCAGAAGGCAAAGTAGAAAGTAAAAGAACCTACTTATCACCTTTTGAAAGAAACTCAAAAATGAAAACTCCTAGAAATATTATAGCCAAAATTCAGAATTCTTAGATCAATGAGAAAATATTGCAAGTAATAAAAAAGAAAGAATTCAAGTACCATGAAACCACAGTCATGACCATTTAACAGCCACCATTTTGAAGATACAGAGGGCTTGGAATATAATATTCCAGAAAGCAAAGGATCTAGCATTACATCCAAAAATAATCCTCCTTATAAAAATGAATATAATCCTAAAAATGGATATTTAATTAATTAGATTTTCAAGCATTTCTGATGAAAAGACCAGAGCCAAATATAAAATTTGACATTCAAACTCAGGGCCCAGAAGAAGTACAAAAAGGTAAATATGAGGGAGCAATCATAAAGGATTAAACAACATTAAACTGTTTATTTTTATATGGGGAAAGGATACATAAAACCCCTCAGAACTTCATTATCCCTTAGCCTCTAGGAGGGTGTCTAATGAGACAGAAGGTTAATATGTGATTCTTTTATGTTTGGATAATCTCAAAAGAATGGAAGGATGAGGAAGAGTAATACACTGGGGAAAGGGAGGAGGTAGAGGAAAAATGAAGATGACCTACATAAATGGGGCATACAAGGAAGAGTTTATACATTGGACAGAATAGCAGGAGGGGAGTAGGCAGCATTTGAACCTCACTCTCTTCTGAACTGATTTGAGGATAGAAGAATACACACACACACACACACACACATTTGGATACAGAAATAAATTTTAACCAACAGAAAAGAAGGAGGGAAAGGGGTTTAGGAGAAGGAGGTGAGGGGATAAAATGAAGGGCAGATTAAAGGAGGCATGAATTAGAAGAAAATAAATTCTTGAAGAGGGAACAGGTTTAAAAAGAGAAGTATAAGAGCATATGATGGAGGGAAATACATAGTTAACAACCCTAACTGTGAATGTCAGTAGCATGAACATACCTAAAAAATGGAAAAGGATAATAGAATGGATTAGAAATAGAATCCAGCACTATGCTGTTTACAAGAAACACACTTGAAGAAGAAAGATACATATAGAGTTTTAAAAATAGAGAGCCAGGGCAGAATCTGTTATGCTTCAGATGAAGTAAAAAAGGCAGAGGTGGTGATCATAATCTCAGGAAAAGCAAAAGTAAAAATAGACCTAATTTAATTTAATTTAATAGACCTAAAGACAGTACATTTTGCTAAAAGGGAATCATAGACAATATTAATATGACGACATATACACCAAATGACATAACATCCAATTTTTAAGGAAAAGTTAAATGCGTTGTAGGAGGAAATAGCAGTAAAGCCATATTGGTAAAGGATCTCAATTTGCTTCTCTTGAATCAAGATAAATCTAACTATAAAACAAATAGGAAAAAGGAAGATAAGTAGAATTTTAGAAAAGTTAGCTATGATAAACCTCTGGAGAATATTGAATAAGAATAGAAAGGAAAATACCTCTTTTTCTACTTTGTGAGAAACTTTCACAAAAATTGACCAAGTATTAAGGCATTAAAAACTTTACAAACAAATGCAGAAAAGCAGAAATATTAGAAAATCTTTTCTGAATGCAATAAAATTATTTTCAATAAAGGACATTTATAAATAAATTAAATAATTAGAAATTAAATTAATCCTAAAGAATGAGTAGGTCAGAGAACAAATCATAGAAACAACGCGACAATGTACCAAAATTTGTCAGATGCAGCCAAAAGCAGTACTTAGGAGGAAGTACACAGCAGTGAAATTACTATTCTTGCATGTCTAAATCCTGGTGACATGATACCCCCATTACTGGTCTCTGAAAAATATCAAACTGTTTGGTATGAAAACGGTTGTGTATGGTGAAAAACACAAAATTTGAAAGGTATGTCATTTCATATGCTTTGTGTGATCTAATACCTAATTTAGAAAGTTTTCTACTGAAAAGCCTTTTGTGGTTAGGGTTACATTTTGTTTTTGAATGGTGGTATTGTGTTCAGCATATATGTGCATAAAATTGTAACCACACCAAAGCTTGCATGAAATATTGATTGCCCTATATATTTTTGCATGTCTTTGACAGCCTTAACAATACAAGCTTAATGTTTCATATTTTTATTTGTTATATGACAAGAATGTTTTTTACTTTTTTTTTGGCTAAAGCATGTTAGAAAAATTGAATACTGTGCTATGAGGAAGAAACCTCTGAACTAAATTTCAACAAAAGAAATGGCTTCTAAATTGTGTTCTCCTTTGTTAGTTACATTATATGTATATTATATAACTAAGTCAGAAGATTCATTTTCCCTTTTATTGTAGAATACATTATTTCATCTTGCACATGTACAATACTAATGAGAAAAACATGTAGGGAGATTTCCAAGTCTTTTACTAGTCATTTATGGAATGTGTCTTGTCATTTTGCTTTTTGTGCAAATTAAAGTTAATTCAGATAACTAGTTTGTACTACAAATATGAACCAGGATCCATATTTGTAAACATTGTTCAAATTAAAGGCATTGTTAGCACTCAAAAAGAATTTTTTTGAGTGCTTAACAAAATTAATATTAACTAGGAAATTTTTCTTAAATTCTTTCCTTTCTCTGTCTTCAGTCTTCTCTGGTATATAGAATTGCTCAATGCTATTATATTTATTTCAAATGCAATTTTTTTTTATAGAATCATATAGTACAATAACTTTTTTTTACTTTTAAATACAATGTAATTATGAGACATAAACATTTCCACTCCAATTGTTCATATGGACATTGGTACCTGACATATGGTAGAGCCTTCTGAGCTTGTATTGGTCTGTTCAGTCACAGTTGGACACATTGTACATTGACTCTAATATAGTAATGTCATTTTGGTCTTTTTTGAGTACAAAGGACAATAACCAAGCAACCAACTCATATCTGTGGAGACCTAGATAAAACTATTTTTGTATTCATTTGTTTCAGTTGTGTCCAACTTTTTGTGACACCATTTGGGGTTTTCTTGGCAAAGATACTGGAGTGGTTTGCTGTTACCTTCTCCAGCTCATTTGACAGATGAGGAAACTGAGGCAAACAGGGTTAAATGACTTAGCCAGAGTCACACAGCTAATAAGTGTCTGAGGTCAGATTTTAACTCAGAAAGGTGAGTCTTCCTGACTCCAGGTCCAGAGCTCTACTCACTGTGACAACCTAACTGCTGATTTGAACTATAGTTAAGCTTTATTTTGAGACTTTACATAGGGAAATCTGAGTCGTAGTAAAATGAATAAAAGAGATAGGATTTTGTGGGACTGTTTACAAGATTTAATTCAGTATATGGGTCCCTGGAAAATGTCTCTATTATTTACTAAAACCACTTTGAATTTGTTTTAAGTTGTTTTGGACCTTTGAAGTACTTTTTCTAAATTCTCCAAAGAAAAGAGAAGGAAGGTCAGGAAGAAACATAGATAATCAGGACATTTTGAAGTTGCAGTTTAATTTTACAATATAAAGATAAGCAAGTTTTGTATACTAGGGATTTATAATTTTATATACAACGCTTCTTTTCTGTTCTATATACAGAAATTCCCATTTTATTTTGAGATTTGTTAAATTCAAAAAATTTTTTTAAAATTGTTTGACCTGCCCTGTAGGTTTTTTGCAGTGTTTGGGTGAGATAATAGATGTATAACTCAGGAGAGTGAATCACCAGCAGCTGTGGTGGTTTCCAGACTTCTCAACCCATAAATGACAAAGAGAAAGTAAAAGGTCAGTGAGGAACTTTGTTGGAACCAGAGTGAAGGAAGAATGCGATCTCCTGTGGTCTGGCCCCTGCCCCTAGGGCAAGAAGTGGCCAGAGTCTTAGGGGCTGCAGCTGCTGCTGTGTGGCTGTCTCTGGAGCTCCTGGCCTTGTAGCAGCAAGCACCCCAAGCGTCCTCAGGGTTTGCTGCTACCACAGGTTCTTGGATCTGCTTTGTTAAAGGAAAGCAACTCAAAATGGGTTAACAAGCTTACTTTAATCAGTCAGACATATATTGTTTACCTTGTTCAGGAGAAAAGGTCAGCACCCTGAACCTCAAAGTATACAGGCATAATTATCAAGACAGAAACATCAAGTAGACAGATTTCCAAACTGTCCAACCATTACATCCATACCCAGTCAGCATCTGGGTTTCCACATTCTGGGTTTTTCAAAGCCGGGGGACTCTCAACAACGGCTTCCCAGAATTCAGATCAAATCACAGAACACTTCTCAAAGTGAGTCCCAAAAACAAAGCTACACATCAGGGCTTATATAGCCTTCTCCTGGCTCAGAGAATGTAACAACCTTATTGACTCACTGGCCAATCAAGAAGTATCTACTGAAAAACAAGCCTCCCTCCCCAGGCTTCAGGTACATTTTAGCCTAGGGGCAGGGAAGATCTTCCAAATTTGCATTCCCATTACAGGCCTGCAGATCATAGGGGGACCACAGAACCATTCAGAAGGTAATCACTCTTGCTTTGACCTTCTTGGATCTGGATTGCAGTTTTGGGTGGTGGTTCTGGGGTTTGTGGCCAGTGTGCCAGAGCTTGGGGAGGCTGTAGAGAGGGTGCCCTCCTACTAGCTCCAGTGATTTGGGACAAATCTCTCTCCACTCTGGAAGTAGAGTTCTACCAGCCAAAGAGCTCAAAAGTCAAGTAATTGACTGGCAAGATGAGCAAGCAGAGGAAGTGCTATCAGACCACAGAATCGTTTTTGGGGGACAAAAAGGATCAAAGCATGGAATGGGAGGAAGACAATAAAGTCAGAACTCTTGCATCAAAAGTTTCCAAGAAAAATATGAATTGGTTACAGGCCATTGAGGAGCTCAAGAAGGATTTAGAAAATCAAGTAAGAGAAGTATAGGAAAAAATGGGAAGAGAAATGAGAATAATGCAAGAAAATCATGAAAAGCAAGTCAACAGCCTGCTAAAGGAAAACCTCAAAAATACTGAAGAAAATAGCACTTTAAAAAATAGACTAATTCAAATGTCAAAAGAGGCCCAAAAAGCCAATGAGGAGAAGAATGCCTTAAACAGCCGAATTTGCCAGATGAAAAAGGAATTTAAGACTCTTCATGTGGTTACATTTTACTTTTGATTTTACTGGAAAATGAGGGAATTCTTTGCCTGTCACTACTGAAAAGGGAGCAAGATTAGGAGCCAGAAGTGAGAAAGACTAAGACTCTTGAAATTATGATATTTTAGGAAATTGTTCCAGAGAACTTGGGAGATGCTGGAAGCTGGGAGTTGCAGTTGTTCATGCTTGGGTTACAAGGAGATATTGCAGCTCAAGCTTAGATTTCCACCTAGTGGCTTACACAGATATAGCACACTGCATCCACTTCCTCCTTCCTAAAGAAATATTCTGCTGATGTGCCCTTTATATCAATGATTCTAGGATTCAAATGTTTCATATTTAAAATTATCTGAGAATTTTCAATCACTCTCTAAAAGTGACTACTTCCACATGTACTGATTTGTCTTTATCCATATTTCATTTATTGAGAAAGGAGAAAAAAAGCCCAATCAATTAGGAACAGATAAACATAAACAAGTAAGGCAGCTAGGTGGTGCAGGGGATAGAGTGCTGGGTCTGGAGTCAGGAAGGCTCATGTCCCTGAGATAAAATCTGGCCTCAGACACTTACTGTCTGTGTGACCCTGAGCAAGCCTCTTACCCCTATTTCCTCAGTTTCTTCATCTGTAAAATGATCTGGAGAAGGAAATGGTAAATCACTCCAGTGTCTTTGCCAAGAAAACCCCAAATGGGGTGAGAAAGAGTAGGACACTACTGAAAAACGACTGAATAACAACAAACATAAACTGCTAGAGGAACATTTCTCCCCCAAACCACCACCAACAACACAAGACAAAGGAACTCTTTTTTTTCTTTAAGCAATCGGGGTTAAGTAACTTGCTCAAGGTTACACGGCCAGTTATTTCTGGGTGTGGTGCTGAGTACCTGAGCCTGGATTTGATCCCCAGGTCATCCCGACACTGGAGCCGGTGCTCTTACTCACTGAGCCACCTGGCTGCCCTGGAACTCTTTCAACCTCTGTTTGTATCCTCATATAGCATACTCATGATTATATTCTAAAGGTGTCATGGATCTGTTGCTGCGCTTGAAAAAAATCTCATTTTCTTTTGCTGTCCTGAATATAAACCAAAGTCACTTGAACCAATTGCTACTATCCAGACTATAGTTTAAAATAATGCTGATTTTTCTGCACTTACTATGTGTGCTGCTTTTCCTCTGATTAGGGAGGGAGAAAATAAGCATTTATATAGTGCCTACTCTGTGCAAGGTACTGTGCAAAGCACTTTTACTACAAATATTATCTCATTTGATCCTCACAACAACCCTGGGAGATAGCTGCTGTTATTACCCCTATTTTACAGTTAAGTAAACTGAGGCTGACAAAGGTTAAATAATTTGTCCAGATTCACACAGTTCTTTTGTCTAAGGCTGGATTTGAACTCAGATTTTCCCGACTCTAGGCTCAACACTAGATTCATTGTTCAGCATATGCAGACCTGTATCCTTTTTCTGTATTCCACCAATGGTATGTATATTTTGAATACACTCTGTAGAATTATATTTTATATGAGTGTCTCTATATATATGTTTCTTCTGCTCCCTGAGATCTAGAGTAGACTAATTTGTCTCTTTTTCTATCTAACCTCTCAATCCATCCTGCATTTTCCTGAAGCACCACTTTGTTCATGCCATTTTCCTACTTAAGAATTTTCATTTCCTTTTTACTATAAAATAGAGTGCAGACTCTTTATATGCCCATCCAAGACCCTCAATAATCTTACCCCAACCTCTATTTCCAGACCTGTTTTTAATTTGTACATGAACCTAGGACTAACTACTTATCATCAGGGCTAAAATCAGGTAGAACTGAGTTCAGCTCTGATCCCAGACACTTACCATACTTACTTAACCTCTGTTTGCCTCATTTACCTTAACTGTAAAACAGGGGTAATAACAGCAGCTATCTCCCAGGGTTGTTGTGAGGTTCAGTACATAGTAAGTAAGCACTATATAAATGTTCACTATATATTATTATTATTATTCCATATCATGACTTTTGCTCCTCCCTCTTTCTGTGTTCTTTCCTTGTCTGGAATGCTTCTATTTCCTGACTCCATCTTTTGAAATTCTCTCCCATCTCCAAGATTCAGCTTATAGTTTGCCATTCCTTGACTTCCCATGAGACTTGGAATTAACTGAGTGTTAGTTAGAGAAATGGTGTTCCTCTCCTCCCTGAACTTCCATCGCACTTCTTATAGAGACTGCTCATGTGATGCTATCCTGATAGTGCCACAGATTGTAGTCATTGTAGGTACATGTCTTTCCTTCCCTTGTGGACTGGGGACATCCAGGGACAGAGATCATATTAATCCTGAACTTATGGGTATTAGACTTTTTCTCAGTTCCTTTCACATGGCAAGTGCTTAAGAAATATCTGTTGACCAAATGAGCTAGGTGAGACAGTGGATAGAGTGCCAGCCTGGAGTCAGCAAGACCTGAGTTCAAATTTAATCTCAAACACTTACTAGCTAAGTGACCCTGGACAAGTCCTTTAACCCTGCTTGCCTTAGTTTCCTCATCTGGAAAATGAGCTAAAGAAGAAAATGGCAGACCACTCCAGCATCTTTGTCAAGAAAATCCCAAATGGGGTCATAAAAAGTTGGACATAAATGACTGAACAACAAAAAGGAATAGAAAAAAGTCTCTACTGGTGAATTTACAGATCTTCAGATCTTTTTTCCCCCATTCATTTAGATCAGTGGCTCTTAACCTCAGTACATGGATAGTTTTCACAGTTGGTGAACCTGGATTAGAAGTTGTCCACTTGAAAGTTGGACAAAGAAGTCAGTCAATAAATATTTAGTAAGTACCTACTAAGTGCCAAAGATACAAAGAAAGGTAAAAGACAGTTCATGTTCTCAAGGATCTCATAGTCTAATGGGAAAGACAACATGCAAATAACTATGTATAAACAAGCTACAGATAAGACAGACTGGAGATGATCAGCAGAGGAATTGCACTAGAATTGAAAGGATCTGGAAAGGCTTCCTGTAGAAGATAGGATTTTAGCTGGGACTTAAAGTCGGGAGAACCCAGAGACAGTGATGTGGAAGGAGAGCATCGATGCCACAGGTGGGGAGAGTCAATTACACAAAAATGTTAACTACTCCTGGTCTAGAACTATTGTACAAAGGGGAGAATGGTTGAAGGCAGAGAAAGAATTCCTGTGACTAAAGTTAAACTTGATTGTGAAAGGACTTTTCCTGTATGCTGGTGAGAAAAAACTGTGAAAAAATAGGAATTTATTTTCATAGGTATTCAGTACTTTTGAGTGAACCTGTGCCTCGCTCTCCAGGAATTTGCAGCCTGTGAAAGGTCTTTGGAACTGATTCAAGAAAGATGGCAAATTAAGGAATAGAATATTAGAGGCTTAGAAAAGACTCAGTATCTGTGCTACATCATAGAGATCAAATTCCCTCTTGATTGAGCTGGTTTCTTTGCTTTGGTTTCATTAAATATGATTTTGAAATTGCACTTTGTGGCAGGAGTATATGAGGTCATGGGACCTAGCTTGGAGGTTTCCATTTATTTTGATGAAACGCAGCAGAAGAGAAATCATAGTATGATGACAGTTCAGCTCACCATTCCAGTCTGGTGTTTAATATGAAGTCTGACTGCTTTGCTCCCAGGGAATTATGGAATTAGGTTAGTTTTTGGATCTCTTTCAGTTTGGCAAAGCAATCAAAGCTGTATTTCTCCCCTTCCACAACATTTGTTCTAATTGCTCACATTCTTGTGAAAAACAGATACTTGTATAAATCAAAGTGAAGCAAACACTAAGCAAAAGGATTTTTTCCCTAGAAAAAAGTTGCTGCTTTTTCTTGACACATGTCACATTCTAAATTAGATAATCATTCATCTTTCATTCTGAAGAAATTCAGATTTTGTGAACATTAGAAGTTATTTTTACTGCACTTCTTAGTTTACTCACAGACACACACACTCCTTCACAATTTGGTGATTTCTTTCATTTTCCTTCCCATTCATTTTGAGAAATCAATTTCACAAATAAGTGATAGATTTGTTGGTTGGCCTTCATTTTGGAAGAGGACCAATGACTTCATAGAGTGATATTTTGACTTAAGAGCAAATTGGATTTGAGTGGCAGAGTTGTACAAAGTTGTCAGCCTCACTCTCTCTTGTGAGACTCATCATAAGTCAAGATGACTAGAAGTGGCTCAGGATGCAGTAGATGACCTTGGCATCTTTGGTATCTGACCAAGCTTTAAGCACTCCACAGAAAGAAAGTGAAAAATAATATGCTTTGGCCTATATTCACACACCATCAGTTCTTTCTCTGGAGGTGGTTAGTATTTTTCATCCTGAGTCCTTTGGATTACCTTGGATTATTATTGTATTGGTGAGAATAACTGTCATTCACAGTTATTCATTGTACAATATTGCTGTAACTGTGGACAATGTTCTCCTGGTTCTGCTTGTTTCACTTTGCATCAGTTCATGTAAGTTTTTCCAGGTTTTTCTGAAATCATACTGTTGATTATTTATTATAGCACAATAATATTCCATTACAATCATATACCACAACTTGTTCAGCCATTCCCCAAATGATGGGCATCCCCTCAATTTCCAATTCTTTGCCACCAAAAAAAGAGCTGCTATAAGTATTTTTGTAAAATAGGTCCTTTTCTCTCTTTTCAAAAACTCTCTTTGGGATACAGACCTAGTAGTGGTAGTGCTGGGTCAAAGGCAGTTTTTGCCCTTTAAGCATAGTTCCAAATTGCTCTCCAGAATGGATGGAACTGCATCAGTGCTCCAGTTTTCCCACATCCCTTGCAACATTTTTTTTTCTGTGATATTAAAAAAAAAACATTTCTTTTCTGTGATATTAGCCAATCTGATAGGTATGAGGTGGTATCTCAAAGCTGTTTTAATTTTCATTTCTCTAATCAATAGTGATTTAGAACATTTTTTCATATAAACATAGATAGTTTTGATTTCTTTCAAAGCTGCCTGTTCATATCCTTTGGCCATTTATCAATTGGGGGAATGGCTTGTATTCTTAGAAATTTAATTCAGTTCTCTATATGTTTGAGAAATGAAGCCTTTATCAGAGATTCTTGCTGAAAATTCCCCCCCCCCCCCAGTTTTTTACTTTCCTTACAAATTTGGTTACATTGGTTTTGTTTTAATTTAATATGATCAAAATTATCCATTTTACATCCCATAATGTTTTTTATCTCTTGTTTGGTCCTAAATTCTTTCTTTATCCATAGATCTGACAGGTAAACTATTCCATGATCCCCTAATTTACTTAATGTCTAAATAATGTACCCATCTTGACCTTATCTTGGTATATGATATAAGATGTTGATCTATACCTATTTCAGCCATACTATTTTCCAATTTTCTCAGCAGGCTTTTTCTCCAAATACTGAGTTTTTGTCCCCAAAACTTAGATCTTTGGTTTTATTAAACACCAAATTCTTGTGGTCATTTACTACAGCGTATTGTGTATATAATATTTCACTGATCCACCACTATTTCTTAGTAAGTACCAGATTGTTTTGATGATTGCCACTTTGTAATATAGTTTGAGATATGGTATAGCTAGGCCACTTTCCTTCACATTTTTTCCATTAATTCCCTTGACTTTATATTCTTTCAGATGAATTTTGCTATTAATTTTTCTAGCTCTATAAAATATTTTTGGTGGTTTGATTGGTATGGCACTTCATAGGTAGATTAATTTAGGTGGAATTGTCATTTTTATCATATTGGTTCAGTCTATTAATGAGAAATTAATATATATTCAAGCTATTTTTGTCCTGCACTAGACAAATTATATCTGAAAATATATTGAGTTATGGGAAAAGCATTTTAAGAGGGATTCTTACAATCAGGAACTCATCCAGAGAGGGTGTCTAAAATGGTAAGGGGACTTCAAACTATGTGTTGTGAAACTTGGTTGAAGAAACCAATGGTGTTTAATGTGGAGATTTAGGGAGATACATGATAATTATTTCAAATGTCTGAAGTGCTATCATGTAGAATTAATAGACTTACTGTGTTTGGCTCCAGGGGTAGAACAAAGAAAAAGGGGTGTGAGTTATAGGGAGGCTGATTTTGCTTCAAATATAGGAAGAATACTCTAATTTTTAGTATGGTCTAGAAATGAAATGGCTACCTTATTAAACAGTGACCTCCTCATCCCTGGAGGCATTCAAGAAGAGGATGACTATTTGTTAGGAATGTATTAAGTGGGATTCTTTTTTTGGGTAAAGAGTCAGTGCTTCTTAAACTGTGGGTTGGGAGCCATAGCACAGTTAAGAAGTACTGAAGGGGTCAGGAAGGGAAAAAGCTTAAGAAGCCCTGGACTAGATAATCTCTAGTATAGATTTGTGTTCACTTTGCACCGTGGTATTCAATGATTCTATAAAACCTCTGACAGTTTGTGTAATGGCTTCAAGGGTAAGAGGGCATATAAATTAAGCCTACCTACTGCAGCAGTCTCAATGAGGGCCCTTTCTTTAGAATTGTAGAAGTTTTAAGATGAAACCTGATCAGTTTCTCCTACCCATTTCAAATGTGACATTTGACATAAAAGCCCTCTCCTAATGAGTGGTTACTGGTAATCCACTCTAGAAAGGGGAAAATGAAAAAAAAGAAAAAAACCCCACACACCCAAGCTCAAGACTTAGCAGTGTCCAAATGAGTTATTAAAAGGTTCCTAAACAGCCAACTGAGACCTCTGTGGGGCTGGAGATGAGAGTAGTCCTTTGTTGTTGTTATTCAGATGTTTCAGTCACGCCCAACTCTCTGTGACCCTTTTGGGGAATTTTCTTGGCAAAGATACTGGATTAGTTTGCAATTTTTTTCTCCAGTTCTTTTATAGACTTGCCCAGGATCATCCAGTCATTAAATTTCTAAGGTTAAATTCGAAGTCAGAAAGATGCATCTTCCTGACTTAAGGCCCAGCACTGTATCCACTGTCCATCTAGTTGCCCTTGAGAGTAGTGCTTTGGACCTCCAAATCTGCCCAGATATTTATTTGGTTGGTGACATGGCAGTTTCTAAGGTGGTTTCCCAGTTTTTCTTTTCTTTCTTTTTTTTTGTACAGGAAACAATCCATTTCTGATATGTTTTAGAGACACTCTCTTGCCTTCCAAGTAATTTTCAAAATGGAAAGTTGCAGACAATCTTAAAAGCTACTGAAATCTTAGGGAAAAGACAATAACTTAAGACTGTCACATAGAGGAATATTTCAAATAATTTCCCAGTCTAATAATTCTTAATGATTGTGGTTCAACTATTCTGTTATCCACTTTTAGGTTTTTGTTTGTTTGTTTGTTTTACTGATTAATATTCCAAAACTTAACTGCTCTCAGAAAATTCTATCAACCTGTACTTAGCAAGAGCATGAACCTTCAGTTCTTAGCATTTTCTAATAGCTAACTTTGATTTTCCTTACTCAATACTTGTCCCTTAAGGTTCCTCTTCATTTTACTTTTTAAAAATGAGTTTTTATTGATATTTTCTGATTCTTCTATATCACCTTAGAATTCCATATATCCTTCCACAAACCGCTCCCAGAGAACTATCCAATATGACAAACTATTTTTTTGGAGAGGGAAAAAAAAGCCAGTACAACTGGTTAATACATTGAAAAAGTCTGAAAACGTGCAATGTGTGACTCTTAGGGACCTCCTATCTCCTTGGAAGGGTGGGTTGGGGATATCTTCTGATATCTCTTCATTGGAGTTCCACTTGCTCTTTAGAATTTTGATAATTTACTTTTGATTTTTTGGTGAGTCATTGTTCTTTCCATTTATATTGTTGTACTTACTTTTGTTTCCTGGCTCTGCTTACTTCACTCTATATCAGTCTATGCAGATTGTTCTATATTTCTTAGTATTCATCATTTCTTACAGCACAGTGATATTTCATTACATCCATGTACCACAATTTGTTTAGCCATTCCCAGTTGATGGGCATTTACTTTCTTTTCAATTCTTAGTTATCACAGAAAGTGCTACTATAAATATTTTGGAATATATGGAGACTTTTTTCATATCAGTGGTTTCCTTGGGCATAAAAGCTCAGTAATTGGGTCTCTTGTTCAAAAGATATGAACATTTTTGTCACTTTATTTGCATAATTACAAATTGTTTTCTAAAGTGGTTATGCCATTTTACACCTCTGCCAACAATGTATTAGTGTATCTATCTTTCCACAACCCTTCCAACATTGACTATTGCCATTTTTCATAATTTTTGCCAATTTGTCAGGTGTGAGGTGAAACCTCAGGATTGTTTTTATTTGCATTTCTTTTATTATTAGTGATTTGGAGCATTGGTTATATTTTGCAGTTCTTCTCTTGAGAACCATTTGTTCATATCCTTTGACCACTATTGGGAATGTCTATTGTTCTTGAATATATTTGGCAATTATTTACATATCTTGGGTGCCAGACCCTTTTCAGAGAAAATTGATGCAAAGATATTTTCCCATTCAACCACTTCCATTTTTATCCTAGATGCATTAATATTGTCTGTGCAGAAGCTTTTCAGTTACAAGTTCCATCTTGTATTGTAAATGTAATATTATGTTCCTTCAGTTACTTTAATTTTTTTTTTAAGGTGGACCTGTTCCTGGTTCTCTTTCCTTCACCTCTGATCCCCTCTTTTAATTTGATATTCTCCATTTCTCTCCTCTTTATGAAATGATCTTATTTGCATTTATTCTTTTTGAACCCCTTTCCAAAAAAAGTATTTCTCTCACTCTCTTCATTATCCATCTTCTATTTCTGTTTACTCTATACCCTCATTCTCAAATTCATGATCCCTATTGTTATCTGCTTCCCCTCTGCCTCATCATTGTTACCAATACAAGATTTCCTTCTTCACTGCTGTCTCCTTCTGTACATTTAGAATGAAGTTTCATACTGGTCTCTCTTCTTTTGGCTTCTAAGTGCCCTAGACTGTGGAGACAGTTGAAGTTGCTTTATTTTGGGTACATAATTTCTGTTGTGGACAGATTTGAGAGGTTGTGGGGATTGGAGAAAATGTCTACTCCACCAACTAGTTTACTTTACATACAGCATACATTCTCACTCCTTTTTTTGACCATGAAGACTAATAATGTTCTTCTTGGACAAGTTTGGAGCTTTTATATCATAAAAATACAATAAAAGAAGTTATACATAGCTGATCTTATTTTTATAAACTATTTTGAGTAGTAATAATTTTTATCAAAGTTCAAAGTCTTTCTCCAATTTCCTTTCATTTGAACTTTCTGTCATTTAAGGTTTTCTGTACTTTTCCCTTGTATCAAGGAAATAGAACTTTTATTTTTACCTAAGGAAATGGATTGTAATGATTGTGGTAGCATAAAGAATTAACATTTCAAGACTTCAAAAGACCCATGATTTTATTAATATTGGCTTTTCTACCAATTTTTCTACTCCTTAGGAAATTTCTGTGATTTTCTGTGGCTAAAAAAATATTCATTTCTTGCTAGACAACTTTCTGAATATACATGACAAATTCAGATCTTTTAAGTATAATAAGCATGTTTTTTGCTTATTATAAATCAGAAATTCAAGGAGGGATATAATATAATTCATAATTTATTAATAACAAAAACTCAATTATTTTTCTAGGTTGGAATGTCTCATGAAATGAAAAACATATTCATATAGTTCTAAAAGATTTATGAAGAGATTTCCTCAAAAAAATGATGAAGTAATCAGCTTTAGAATTATTACCTTTACAGATGAGGGAAACTGAGATACAGAAAGGGAAAGTGACTTAGGGCTACAGAGCTCAAATCCTGAGCATGGATTTGAACCCAGGTTTTCATAAATCCAAGTCCAGAGTTTTTCCTGTGACACCATGCTACTTCCTATTGTTGCATTTACCTCTGTTTTATTTTATTTAAATTTTTTTTACATCTTTATATGCCTCTCTTATTGTTTTGCATTCTAGGGAGAAAGGGGATTTCTTGTCAGTAGACAAAAACAAGGACTTTAAATCCCTGTCAGCTACCTGATTTATGTAGCTAGGACCAAGAACGAATGGTAACAGAGGGCAGATGGTACAATGAAAGTCACCTTGACAACAAACTGCTCATATTAAATGAATTCTTTTTGATGGTCTAAAATGAATAACTACAAAAATGAATCTTGCTAATGAAAACATTCAAGTCCCTTAAATATTTTGAAAAAAAATTATCTACTTTCACTTTTAAAAAAGCTAGATTTTTGTAGTTTTCTGAGTAAATACCCTCAGTATAATTTAGAGATTAGCAAAAGACAAGTTATGCCCCAAACCCTTGCAATAAGAAGAAAAGGCAATTACTACAATATATTAATTTGTTTCTCAAGAGGGTTTCATGAAAGAAATTACCTTAATTCCAATTAAACATATAGAAGAGCTACCTTAAGTTAGTGGAATGAACTTTTTGTCTGTGTGACCCCTAAAAAGAACCATCATCTCAATCAACAACTCTAAGCAGAAATGTTACTAGTTACTTTCCATAGCAGGAATGTTTATTTTTAGATATAAGGAAGTTTTTTTTAGTACCTACCGGTATGACTCATTTGGAACAAAAACCTATCTCTTTTAGAACTTAAATACTGATAAGGAGCCTGCATTCCTGCTGTAGTGGTGTCCCCAAGTACTTATTATCTTGGGTCAAACCCTTTGGTTCTGGACTCTCTCAATATAGGTATAAAAGCCTAATTACTAACCCCCTCCAAAAACAAAACCAAGTAGGACTTTGTTCTGGGGTGGAAAAAGTCTCCAAGTGTGAAGCCCTCGGCAAATTACTTATTTTGGAAGGTGTTGACTAATCTGGACTTAGGTACTCATTGTCCCTTTGATCTTGATCATTTACAGATACACAAATCTTTCTGAGTTTCTCTGAATCCATTATATTTGTCATTTCATCAGATATAATAATTTTCTTTCATTGGTAAGAGAGCATTAAATAATTTGTTTATTGATAATTTGCATTTCTTCTGAGAACTAGTGAATAGAATAATCGACCTGGAATCAGAATGAAGTTCGTTTAAAGTACTGCTGTAAACATTTTGCCATGTGACCCTGGGCACGTTACTTAATCTCTCTGTTTCAGTTTCCTCTTCTGGAAAATGGGGATTGTAATAACACCTACTTCACAGGATTGTTGAGAGATTAAAAAAAGAATAACATACAAAAAGA
>NW_027187340.1:69826-78173 GCF_028583685.1 Petaurus breviceps papuanus
CATTAACTTCAACCACATATTTATTAGGGAATGAGCTCTTTTTGTATTGTATTTAAAATCAATCCTCTATCAGTTTTTGATATCAGTCCTTGATAAAGAAATCTACTCAAAATATTTTCCCCCAAGGTAACTATTGCCATTTACATTGATTTTTTTAATTGTGCAAAAGCTTTTCAATTTTATTAAATCAAAATTGTTCACTTCTATGATCTTCTCTATACCTTGTTTAGTAATGAATTCTCGCTCTAGCCAGAGTAGAGAAAGGTATTTCCTTCTCTTTAATTTTTTAATGATATCATATATTTAGGTATTATATAATTATTTTATATTATATTATATTAGGTATAATATATCATATTATACATGTGGAATTTACTGTGGTATATGACATGGGATATTGATCTCAAACCAATTTCTGCCAAATTGCATTGTTATTTTTGTCAGATAAGGAGGGCTTATCCTTGCAGACAGTATCCTCTATGATGATGAATTCTACTGTGTGTAATTGCTCCTGGTGTTTACCTAATCTGATACATTCTTCAACTTTTGAAAAAACCATCACCAAATAGCTTAGATGATTACTTCTTTATTAAATAGTCTGAGATATGGTACTGCTAGTACCCTGCTTCATTTCTAATTTTTCATGATTTTTAAAAAATTTGCCACATCCTTCAGATGAAGACTTATTTTATCTAGTTTTATAAAGGAATCCCTTGGTAGTTTGGTATGGTTCTAAATTTTTAAATTTATGTTGTATTACCTTTTGCAATACAACCAAGGGTGATATCTCTCCAGTTGTTTAAATCTTCCTTTATTTCTGGAAAATATTTTATATTTGTATTCACAAGTCCTGGGAGTCTTGGTCAGGAGACTCCCAGATAATTTATACACTTTATAGTGATTTTGAATGGAATTGATTTTTCTATTTCTTCATACTGTATTCTGTTAGAAATACAGCAAACCTGACTTTTTGTGAATTAAATTAGGACAGCAGTTGTAATAAAGGTTTCTTGAGTTTGGAGAATTTAAAAATGAGGAGATGCCTTGATCAATTTTTCCTCCCATTTCATTTTCTTCATTTGAAGAGAGATGCCTCTTCAAGTGAGTGATTATGTGGTAACACAAGACTCCACTCTGGGGAGGGGAAAAGAAAAACCCTTGCGTAAGACACATTCCAAAGATTTATTAAAGGATATTCTTTGCAGCTGGCTGGGGATGGGAGGAAAATGCTGGGTCCTCCAAACTTCTTTGATATTGGGGTGATGGTATGGAAACCTAGGGATGGGGTACAGCTGGGTTGCTTAGTGGTAGTGTGCCAATCAGGAAGACTCATCTACCTGAGTTTATATCTGGCTCGGAAAATTACCAACTGTGTGACCCTGGGCAAGTCACTTAACCCTGTTTGCTTGTTCCTTCATCTGTGAAATGAGCTGGAGAAGAAAATGACAAAACACTTCAGTATCTTTGCCAAGAAAACCCCAAGTGGGGTCACAAAAAGTTGGACACAACTGAAAAATGACTCAACAACAACAAATAGAAACTTCCTAGGTTTCATTGGTATGGCAACTGTAGAGAGAGCTTCCTAGCGTTTCCTTTTTGTATAGGCAAAGTCCCATCTCTGACTTTATTCTCTCTTATGGGAGAGTTTCAGGATGGTGATTGATGGGATAAGTGATTATCTTCTCTACCTCTGTAGATCTTTGAACACAGTGATTGGTTGATGCACACTAAGAGAATGGGAGTGGGATCTTTCCTGATTCAGTCAGGGATGGATAACAAGGGGCATTTGGAGAATCTTACCTATGGTGCCAGATGCTATGGGGCCATCTGGGTTCAGAAGGACATTTATCTATGAGATTATTGGGAAAATATGGAAAGCCTTGATTTTAGAATTTTTTTTAAAAAAAGCAAGGGATAATGAACACTAACCTTAGAGGCAGCTTGTGGTGAAGTCGATAGAGCAGTGGGCCTGGAGTCAGGAAGATCTAAGTTCAAATTAGACCACAGATATTTACTAGCAGTATGACCCTGGATGAGTCACAACCTCTGCCTCAGCTTTTTCTACTGTAAAATGGCGATAATAATAGCACCTACCTTTCAGGGTTGTTGTGAGATAATATATAAATCAAAGGAGATAATATTTGCAAAAAAGCACTTAGCACAGTTTCTAGCACACTATAGGTGCTATAAAAATGTGCATTCCCTTCCCTTCACCACTTTATATGCCAATTATCATTCAAGAACCAAGAGAATCACTTTGGATTACTCTCTCTTATGAGGAATCAGAGCCCTTACAGAGATGCTTATGAGTTCTGACTCATTCCCCATTGAGACATTTGTGAAATGCTAGCTTAGATTCCATGGAGGAAGAGGAATAAATTTCCCACACAAATGAAAACCATTGTAAGAAAATAAAGGTCGTATTTATGTACATGCATACACATATATTCCATGGCAAGTAATATTAATTGATTTACATTCCTGAGGGTATTAAATAGCATAGGGTCAGGGACAGATCTTTAAGACTTTCAACTGTAGATCTCCCTTCAAGATGAGTGATTCCTTAATGACTATTCTTGGGTCCAGTCATTCAATCAGCTCTAAATACAATTATTATGTATTTTTCAAAAAGAAAAAAAAACCTCCACCCTTTACTTTCTATTATAACAATGACCTATGTAATTTGAGGAAAATAGATGAAGTATTGTCACAGGCATAGCAATTTATAAAACTTAGTTTTTTGTTCTTAAAAAATATAGTGATGATATCAGTGGTGCTGAACTGATATTGTGCATCTGTAAACATAATCTTTGGGCTGACATCTGGACAAGAATCATGGTAGATGTGTTTTCAAGTATTGTGAAACAGTTTACATTGTTCAATAACTACAATGAGTTTTAAATGAAGCTAAATTTTAGCAGACTGGGCTGATTTTTTTAATATACCTCCCTGATCAAGAACAGCGAAAGTTCTCAGAAACCATATAGTCGAACTCTTTCATTTTATAAATGAGGAAGCCAGATTGTGAAGGGTTTTAAATCCAAAACTAGTCCATATTTGATTCCAGAGATAAATAGGGAATTATGGCAACTTAAATACAGGAGCAGTATGTTCAAACTTGCATTTTAGGACTATAACTCAATGGAGGGGTTATAGAAAGATGGGCATACCAATGTGGTGTTGTTAAGTTGTTTCAGTCTGACTCTTTGTGACCCCATTTGGAGTTTTCTTGGCAAAGATACTGAAGTGGTTCACCATTTCCTTTTCCATCTCATTTTGCAGATGAGGAAACAGCAAGCAGTTAAGTGACTTGCCCAGGGTCACAAAAGCTAGAAAGTGTCAGAGGCCAGATTTGAACTCAGGAAGATGAGTTTTCCTGACTTCAGGCCCAGCACTCTATCCACTACACCAGCTAACTTAGAGAGTAGATGTGGCAAAAGGGCAGCTCACACCTCCTGGTTGCTGAAAGCCCTCTTTTTTCATTCCTGAGGAAGTTCCCTTGAAGTATGGTAAATCTGCATCCAATTTTTCTTAGGCTTCCAATGAAGACATTCCCACCAGCTCTCTGGAGGGTGCCATTTAGGGCACTGATGAGAAGCCCATTATTCTCTAGACAAAGGGATTCCTGCGATTTATTCTGTGAAGTTTGGATTCAGTCAAAATAGGAAGGAAGGAAACAAGCATTTCTTAAGCACTTACTACATGCCAGGCACTGTGCTAAACTCTTTAAAAATATCTCATTTAATCCTCACAAAACCCTGGGAAGGAGGTGCTATTATTATCTTAATCTGAAGAAATTAATTCTCAGTTGAAGAAACTGAGGCAGATAGAGGTTAAGTCTCTTGCCCAGGGTCAAACAGCTAGTGTGCTATTCAGTGCTGTAATTTCACTGGGAAATAGGGATGAAGGCTTCTCCTAGTGGGAGACTCCTGGTGTGGAAACTACTTCCGCCAACCCAGCTTGTCTACTCATCTCTAACTCAAAATATTGTTTAGGGACACTGAGAGGTCAAGTGATTTGTTCATGGTCACAGCAACAAGTGCCAGAGTCAAGTCTTCCTAATTCCAAGACTGATCCTCTATTTACCACTACACCTGCTGAGGTTTCTATTATAGCTTTTATGTCCCATTTTATGAATAAGGAAATCAAGGACTTAAAAAGTCAAATGACTTGTCCATGTCAAACTGCTAGCCCTCTTTCTGAGGCTGGTAGTAGTTGAATTTAGGAGTTCTGAGCTACATTTGGGCTAAAAGGTGATCAATGTTTATGCAAGTGAGCACCCAAGAGCAGAAAGCCATTGGGGTGCCTTGTGGAAGGGTGGGAACTAAGCAGGGCAAAGTTTTCCTGTTGATCACTAGTGGGATCAAGCCTGTGAGTGAATAGAGGTTGCTCCCAGATTGGGTGAGATAGAGACCCAGTGTCAAAGGAAAAAGAAAAAAAAACTGATGTAAATATATAGTATTATTCTTACCACCTAATGATCATAGTAATTACCATGTAACTTCCAAATAAATAAGACCATCACCTTTTATTCCAAGTATAAGTACTATAGCCTAGATTGAAAACTGAAGGGAGAAACACAGGAAGTTTCTGATTACTTTCTGAATTTGGCTCATTTTCAAATCAATCTTTTTAGGAAACTCTTTAATGTAACAGGGACTCTTTACCGTGGCTATTCATTGGCAGGAATCTTTATAGAAACTCTTCTTTCTTCCTTTAACCTCCTCAGAAGCTATGATGTTTAACACATATTAGTAGGCACTTGAGAGCTAAAATGAACAAGGGACCATGGAACTCAGTTGACTGGGTTCAAGATGGAGATCAGTTATAAGATAATTAGGATAATTAGACAGACTTATTACCTGGAATATAAGGTCTACTGCTTCTTTGCTCTCATCCTTCAGATGAAAGAGTTGCATTGATAATCTGAAAGCAGGAATGAAATTTAATAAAACACAAACATATCTGCTTATCTTGTACATAATTACAATTTTAAAGGTATGAATAGATACAAGTACAGTGTTGTCCAGTGCATTAAAAAAAGAAAAAAAACCTTCTGTTATAATACTACTGAGGCTATGTCTATAAATTCAAATTGGAGGAGACAATTTGTCTTACATAGAGTGCTGGTCTTGGATTCAGGAACACCTGAAAGGTCACAAAATTTTATGGTTTGCTGGGAGTATCTAAATTTGCTTTTTTATAGTGTATCAGTTTATAGATTGTGAAGTTCTAGAATGTAGGTATTGGAAAGTAGCCTGGACTATTTCAGCATGCCAGGCATGGTCCCTAGAGTAGACAAGTATATTATTTAAACAGTTTATCACACCTCCCAACCAAGTCTACTAGATCTTGAAATCCTGAGTTCCTGAATCTGTGAAAAACCACAATATAAACCAAAAGGCATAATCTGATATATATATATATATATATATATATATATATATATATATATAGAGAGAGAGAGAGAGAGAGAGAGAGAGAGAGAGAGACCTGGAAAATCATATTTAAAAACTGCTATTATAAAATTTGTTTATAATGATCTTTCCACACACCTATACTCAAAATTTTTAATAATTTGCATATTATTTGTACCTTTAGCAAAATAAAAACAAAGAACATATTTGATTATTTTTAGAATATTTGTTTTGTTTTGTTGTACAAGTCTATCAGCTTCCACATCCTTATCTGATCTCTTCTTACTTAGTACAGTTTTATTTTTTCAGATGCTACTATAATTCATTTACTCTAGTGGATTTGTGATCTCACTGACTGGATGGATGGTCCCCCCAACAACACGTATCTCAGTCCACGTGTGTCATTCCAATCTTGTCCATGTCCTTCCACAGTATAGTGTGGTAGAACTTCCACTTTCTCATAACATCACAAACTTATCAGGAAGTGACTTCTGTCACTTCACATGAGTTTTTCCATATTTGTATTCATATTTGTCATAATGATTAAATCTCATTATGTTGGCATAACATAATTTGTTCAGCAGCTCCTCAACCATTGGACATAAGGGTTGTTTCCAAGTTTTTTTCTTTTGAGAATAAAGTGGCTAAGGTTGTTTGTGCACAGATGTTTTTTTTCTTTTCATAATATTCTTAGGCTATAGTCAATTCATTAAGATTTTCCATTTGTCATCCCTTTTATTTGCCATGTGACCAGTCTTTCTTTTGCATTTATGTATTTCCCTGATGACATCCTCTCCTCTAGTTTTTATGGAGCTCCTTATTTGTGACATGTTGCCCCTTGTTTACACTCACTATAAGCTTCTACGTTGTCCTAATTTTCCATTCTTTGGAGCATGTAGTATTTTCCATTTTGAAGCTGCTATAATACCTGTAAAATATTGGTATTCAAAGGATAGGCCCTCAGATTGTGTAAGAAATTTTGAGTCTGTAAAGGAGTTTTGCAATTCGCTAATGACAATCCAGATTGCTTTCCTCTTGCTGCTTAATTCTGGGCTAAAGTCACTACCCCTGTGTACAATCTGTCATTCTGTACAGTTGCTGCTGGTGCCATCATTATAATTCTTTACAGAGTTGTAGTCAAGATGTGCATTCTGCATCTGCTTTTTCATTCTGTCATTTTTATATGAGTTTTTACATATTTGTATTCACATTTATCAGTAGAGTACAATAATATCTCATTATGTTGACATAACATAATTTGTTCAGCAACTCCTCAACCACTGGATATAAGGGTTGTTTCCAAGGACTTTTTTTTTTTTTAGAATAAAATGACTATAGTTATTTTTGGACATGTTTTCCTCCTTTTAACAATATTCTTAGGCTATAGTCAGTTCATTAAGCATTTACTAAAACACATGTGCCAGGCACTGAAGATACAAAGATAAAAACAGAATAGTTTTTGCCTTCAAGGAGCATATAGTCTACCAGGGGGCACAATAAATCTACAGGCAAGTAAATACAAAGTCATAATGGGGTAGTGGCAGCACTAACAATTACAGAAATAAGCAAAGGCTTCTTGTAAGAACTAGGTGACTCTTGATCTGAGAAGAAAATTAGAGATTCCTAGAAGTGAGGAACAAGTGTCACAGTCATGGGCAACAGCCTGGGTTAAGGTGTGGGAAAAGGGAGAATATCTCATACAGGTAATAGAAAACTTGCCAATTTGACCAGAATGTAGAATACTAGAGGGGTAGTAGAACATGGTCAATTTACCAGAAGTTTTAAAAGTAAAACAAAGGAGTTTGTGCTTTATATTAAAAGTAATAGAGAACCACTGAAGCTTCTGAAGAATCAAGGATAATCAGTCCTCAGGAATAATAGTTTGGTGGTTATTTGTTAAGTGGATTGGGGAGGGTAGACACAGAGAGATAATTAGAGATCATAGTCTAGGTGAGAAGTGATAAGGCTCTGATAGGGTAGTTGTGAAGAGATAATAGAGAAAGAGACAGTGGAGAGAGATTTTGAGGAGGTAGATGGAATTAACAAATTTGGTTGCAGATTAGATATGGGAGAATGAGTAGTCAAACAGAACTTCTAGGTTGAGATGCTAGAAAGATGCAGGGGTCCTTGACAAAAGTCGGTTGACAATTTAGGAGGAGGGGTGAGTTTCCAAGTAAACACTATCATGAGTTCTTTTGGGGATGTTTTAAGTTTGATATACCAAAGTGACATCCAGGTAGAAATCTCCATATGAAAGTTGGATATGTAGGACAGGAGCTAAGGAGAAAGGTGAGTGCTGAAAATAGAGACTTGCATAAAGATGATTTGTGTTCATGTGCACTGATGATATCATGCAGTATAAAGAGGAGAGGTCTCAGCACGAGGCCTGCATTATTTACATTTTCTTCATCATTTGGGTATTCTGAAGTATAAATACCTCACATTGAAAATTAAACACTCAATATCCAAGCCAGTCCAAGCTTCCAAGCTGGCTCTAGCATGACCCTTAGAGTGCCTATGGAAAGGGGGCAAGCTATAGACAATGATTCTGTGATTGAGAAGGATCAGTCAGATGAGAAGAAAAAACTAACCAAACATTGTCACCAAAACACAGACAGGTGAGAACTCATGAAAAAAGAGGTTGATCAGTAGTGTCAAAAGCTGCAATGATGTCAAGGATGAGAACAGAGAAAAGGCTATTTAGAATTAGCAAGAAATATTTAGATAAGTAATTCAGAGTTGAGTTTTTATCTTGATATATTTAGGCTATTTATTCAGTTTTCTGAGTTTCTAAGGGTAGTACCCCTAGACTTAATCTTGAACACATTCCCTCCAGTCTTGTTCTACAGATTGCCTGTACCATCATCCTGTTCTGCTTCTTTGTTCTCTCTCTCTCTCTCTCTCTCTCTCTCTCTCTCTCTCTCTCTCTC
>NW_027187340.1:78273-93373 GCF_028583685.1 Petaurus breviceps papuanus
TCTCTCTCTCTCTCTCTCTCTCTCTCTCTCTCTGTCTCTCTCTCTGTTTCTCTCTCTGTTTCTCTCTGTCTCTCTGTCTCTCTCTGTTTCTCTTCCCCTCCCTCCCTATATATTGCCTGCTTTCCTGTTTCCTACAAACAAGTCCATATCTTCCTCATCCTCAAAAACTCTCATTTGATCATTCCACCCAGGCCTGTTATCATCCTACATCTTGATGACCATTATTGGTGACCTTGAACAGAATAGCTTCAGTCTGGTCTTTGGGAGGAAAGCCAGATTATTTTTTTAAAGTGCATTATAAAATAGAAAGTAGAAGCAACTGTTGTAGGAAGCATTATCTAGGAAATGGAAGAGAAAGGAAAATGGTATTAGAATAATTTGAATTAATACTACAGTCAAGTGAAGTTTTCTTTTTTCAAAGATGGAATAGATCCGGGTGTTTGTGGGCAGCAGGGAAAGCCATTTAAAAGAGAGAGGAAAATTAGAGCAAGAGAGCAGGTCAAAGTCTGGCCTAGAATACTATTTCTTACCAGTACAAAGGTCATTTATGCCTTTAAATGACAGATACCAGGAACTAGTCCTAAGTCAATTCATTTATGATGTTCAGGTCCTGGCACCAGATTAATTTGGTTTTCCATATTTCCTATCTGAATTCTACTTGTTTTGCTTCTGTTTCCGATGAAGTGTGTGACTTAGGAAGAGTCATTTCACATCTTTCAACCTCATCTATAAAATGAATGGGGTGGATTAGATGACCTCTAAGATCCCTTACCAACTCTGATATTATATTATTCAACAAATTGCAAAGCTTTGTAAATCATTGCTTTTGTGCTCAGTATGTTATAATTATCAAAGATTTTTTTCAGCTGTACATCCATTTAATGAGTTTGACACAAACACATGCAGCACATATAAATCATCACTAATGGTAATCAGTTAGGTGGTGCATTGGGTGTATTGTCTAGAAAGACTTGAGCTCAAATCCTTCCTCAGACACTTACTAGCTGTGTGACACTGGTCAAGTCACTTAACCTCTGTCTGCCTCAACTGTAAAATTGGGATAATATTAATTATTATATTACACATATATATATACCTCACAGGATTGTTGTGAGGACCAAATAAGATATTTCTGAAGCACTTGGCACAGAGTCTGGCACAAGCTGGTTTCCTATATCCTGCTTACAGGTCTAAAACATCTAAGGATTACACAATAAGGCAGCCAGATCACTTTACAGCCCCAATGGAGAGGAAGAAATGACATAGGGATTCTGGAAATTTCTGCACCTGCTTAAAAACATAATTACCTGTTTACAAATGGTATTATAATTGGTGTGCTGTTATTTGTTTCAAAAACAAAAAAAGACAAAATACTAGTTGAAAAGTTTCACAAAAGGTTAGAATTTAGTTAATTACTGTCTTTGATTTCAGCAACTACAGAATCTAAAATATTTGCCACTGAAATTCAAAAAGGATGTAATTTTGTTATCTGCAATCATTGTCTTATAATGAATTAGTCTGTCTAAAAAAGTCAGAAGCCATTTGAAAAAAGTTGAGCTAGGGGAAAAATATAAATATTGAAACCCAAATCAAGGAGAAATTATGCATTTAAATAATTTCTTATTTATAGAAAAAACTAAACTCTGTGTGTGTCTGTGTGTTTGTACTTGCAAGGTGAAATAGAAGATTGGTTATCAATTTTGTAAACATTATTTTTGCCTGAAATATTTAGATAAGTTATTCAGAGTTGAGTTTTTATCTTGATATATTTAGGTTATTCAGTTTTCTGAGTTTCTGAGGTCAGTCCCCCTAGACTTATTCTTGAACACATTCCCTCCTGTCTTTCAACAGATTGACTGTACCATCATTCTCTTCTGCTTCTTTTCTCTCTCTCTCTCTCTGTCTCTGTCTCTCTGTCTCTCTCTCTCTCTCCCTATATATTGGCTGCTTCCCTGTTTCCTACAAACAAGTCCATATTTTCCTCATCCTCAAAAATTCTCATTTGATCATTCCACCCAGGCCTGTTATCATCCTACATCTTTCTTTCCCTTTGTGGCCAAACTCTTTGAGAGGGCTATCTACTATAGGTTCTTCCACTTCCTTTTCTCTTACTCCTCTCTTGACTCTCTGCAGTCTGACTTCTGACCTCATTATTCAACTGAAACTGCTCTCTCCAAAGTTACCAGTGGTCTCTTAATTGCCAAATCTAATGACTTTTTCTTGATCCTCATCCTTCTTGACCCTTGACACTGTTGATCTCTTTTCTCTAGGTTTTTGTGATGCAGATCTCTCTTGCTATCCTCCTGTTTGATGTCTCCTCAATATTCTTTGTTGGATCTTCATCTAGATTACACCTACTAACCATGGGGATCCTCCATGTCTCTGCCCTGGATTCTCCCCTCTTCTCCTCAATACTATTTTACCTGGTAATTGCATCAGCTCCCATGGTTTCAGCTGCCATCTCTATGCAGATGATTCTCAGATCTTCTTGTCTAATCCTCACCTCTCTGCTCACCTCTAACTGCCTCTTAGACATCTCTAACTGGAAATACTGTGGACAATCAGTCAATAAACATTTATTAAGCATCTATTATGTTCTAGGCACTGAGCTAAGTGTTAAGATACAAAGAAAGGTAAAAGACAGTCCTTATTCTCAAGGAGCTCACACTTTAAGGGGAGACAACACTCAAACACCTAGGTCCAAACAAATTATTTACAGGACAAATTGGAAATAATCAACAGAGGGCATTAAGGGAGAATGGGAAAGGGTTCCTGTAGAAGGTAGGATTTTATCTGGGACTTGAAGTCAGGAGACAGTAGGGAGAGAATTCCAGGCATGGATGGTAGCCATCAAAAATGCCCAGAGTCAGGAGATAGTGTCCTCTTTGAGGAAAAGCAAGGCCAATGTCATTAGATTACAGAATATGTAGGAATAAAGTATAAGAAGCCTGGGAAGGTGGTGGTGGTAAAATCAGACTATGAAAGGCTTTGAATGCCAAACAGAGGATTTATATTTGATCCTAGAGGTAATTGGAAGCCCTGGAGTTTCTTAAGTGGTGTGGAGGGTGGGGGTAGACGTGACAGGTTCAGAACTGTACCTTGTAAAGATTCCTTTGGCAGCTGAGTGGAGGATGACCCGGAGTGGGGAGATACTTGGGACAGACAGACCGACCAGCAGGCTATGTCCGTAGTCCATGTGTGAGGTGATGAAAGTCTATAGCAGGGTGTTGGCAGTATCAGAGGAGAAAAGGGGACCTATATGAGAGATGTTGTGAAGGTAAAATACATAGTCCTTGGCAATAGTTTGGAAATGGAAGATGAGAGAGAGTGAGGAGTCAAGGAGGAAACTACATTATGAGCTTGGCTAACTGAGAAGATATTGGTACTGTCAAAAGTAATAGAAAGTTAGGAAGAGAAGAATTTGGGTGAAAAGATAATTTCATTTTTATTGTTGTTGCTGTTATGTCCTGCTCTTTGTGACCCCCATAAATCATAGCACACCAGTACTGTCCATGAGGTTTTCTTGGAAAAGATACTAGAGAGATTTTTCATTTTCTTCTCTGGTGGATTAAGGCAAATGGAGGTTAAATGACTTACCTAGGGTCACACAACTTACTAAGTATCTGAAGCTGAATTTGAACTCAAATCTTCCTCACTCCAGATCCAGCACTCTATCTACCAAGCCATCTAGTTGCCTTCTAATTCAGTTTTGGCCATGTTAGATTTAAGATCTCTAATAGGTATATCCAGTTTGAGATGTCCAAAAGACCATTGGTGTTACAAGACTGAAAGTCAGTAGAGAGTATAGGGCTGGGTTTCTATATACTTTAGGTTATGAAGGACAAGAATTTAAGAATCCTGGGGCGGCCAGGTAGCACAGCGAGTAAGAGCACCAGCCCCAGAGTCGGGATGACCTGGGATCGAATCCGGGCTCAGATACTTAGCACCACACCCAGAAATAATTGGCCGTGTAACCTTGAGCAAGTTACTTAACCCCAATTGCCTAACAAAAAAAAGAATTTAAGAATCCTTGGGGCAGCTAGGTGGTGCAGTGAACAGAGCACTGGCCCTGGAGTCAGGAGGGCCTGAGTTCAAATTTGACCTCAGACACTTAACACTTACTAGGTGTGTGACCTTGGGCAAGTCACTTAACCCCAATTGCCTTGCCTTCCCTTCTCTAAAAAAAAAAAAGAATTTAAGAATCCCTGGAAGAACCAGTCTATTTTTGTGTCATTTCATACACTTGGTCTTCCTAGTGTTAATTTCTCTCAACTTGTTTCCAGTGAAACAACTTAGGGTTGGCTAATGAGTATTTGTTAATGAGTTTATGATTTTCTCAGTGGTGTGTGGTGGGATAAAGGTTCACTAATTCTGAAGCTTACCTCTGTGCCTCATGCTGAGCCTGGATTTGTCTTTGGCTTTTCCTATCCAGTTTTGCCTATTCTCCCTCATCACTATTGGAGGTACCAACACTAAATATATGACAAAGTTTAGCAGCTTGCTATTTTCTTTATGTAACAATGAAAATAGATGGTAGCAAAGAAAGCAGCTAGGGGGCACAGTGAATACAGCACCAGGCCTGGAGTCAAGAAGTTTCATCTTCCTGAGTTCAAATATGTCCTCATTCACTTACTAGCTATGTGATCTTAGGCAAGTCACTTTAGCCTGTTGCCTCGTTTCCTCATCTGTAAAATGAGCTGGAGAAGGAAATGGCAAACTACTGTAGTATTTTTGACTCACATGGGGTCATCATGAAGAGAGTCAGACATAACTGAAAATGACTGAACACAAAGAGAGAAGAGGAAGCACTGAGTGAATAAGGATAGTCTGAATAAATATTCCTGGGAGCTACTACCTATTGCAGGATCATTTTAACCCTGTGACCCCACCCCTTAGGCCAATTAAACTCTCTCTGGGGAAAAGTAGAGGTAAAACTCTAAAGGAGACGTCTAACCAAAGATATTATCTTTCTTTTTTTTTTTTTTTTTAAAGCAATTGGGGTTAAATAACTTGCTCCAGGTTACATGGCCAGGTGTTTCTGGGTGGGTGCTAAGTGTCTGAGCCCGGGATTCGATCTCCAGGTCTTCTCAACACTGGAGCCAGTGCTCTTACTCGCTGTGCTACCTGGCCACCTGTAAGAGCAAGAGAAAGCGGAAAGTGAGAAAAAGTGAAAGCAGAGCTAACGGTCCTGCGGTTGGCGGTTGGCAGCGGTTGCGGTTGCCCTTTTTTTTTTTTTTTTGAGTTAGGACTCCTGCTGAGCACTGCCAGGGGCCGGAGCTGCTGGGAGCGTGCTTCCAGGACTCTGGGTGGTTGCTGTGAGTGGGGAGAGGAGGACCTTTGCCTGAGGTAGCCTGTTCTGTTTTAAAGGCTTGAGAATGTGGGTGCTTTCTACTTTATCTACCTGTGCCAATATCATAACTACTCTGATGGCTTTCACTTTCTGGTTTTGGGACTCAGTCTTTTGGTATCTTAATAAATTTTCTAGTTTATTTCCCCAAATGGCAAACCTGATGTATTTTGTGATGGATAATTATATCAGCATATTTGTAATCTCTATAGGCATTGTGAATATGGCATTGCTGATACACCACCCCAAGATATTATCTTTCTGGAGGCAGTAATCTCACCAAAGCAGATCCAGTCAACACAGGATCCACAACCCATTGCAATCAGCAGCAACTTCAGCAACACCTTTCAGATCCTTTGTAGGGAAAAGAAGAGAGGCACAAACCCAGACATTTAGCTAAATGCTTTTTTTTTCCTGGAAAGTCAAGTGCCAAGACAGATGATGGTTCTCAAGAGGAAGGATGAACTCTGAACTTTCCAACTCTCAACCTGGCTTCCCTCCTTCTGGCTTCTTTCTCTAGTACTCTAAACAGAACTAGAATCCTTCACACAGTTCTTCCCAGAATTCCAAAACATGCACAGCTAGTGCATTCTGGGGTGGCGTCTCCATTGCAATAGAGGTGCTCTTTTCTTTCTGATTTGTTCTGATGTGTCTTGCCTTCTTCTGGTGCCAGAACATGAAGAAGATTTAATGCTTTACTTCCCCACCTTATCTCTTGCAGTAACTGTGGTCATGGTGCTCACTGGAGTGAGAAAACCTGAGTTCTACCTTTCTTTACCATGCTAGTCAAATCAACTTAGTCAATCAATCAATATTTATTAAGTACCTACTATGTGCCAGGCACTGTACTGAGCACTGGGTATACAAACAGGCAAAATACAGTCCTTGCCTTCAAGGAGCTTACTATCTAATAAGCGAGACAACATGAAAATAAATATCTACAAAGCAAGCTATATACTAGATAAATAGGAAGTTATTAACAGAGGCAAGGCACTAGAATTAAGCTTGTAAAAAATGGGCTTTTGGGACTTAAAGGAAGCCAGAGCAGAGTTGAAGAGGGAAAGCATTCCAGGCATGGATGAAAACCAGAGAAAATGCTGGAGACAAGAGATGGAGTGTTGTGTTTATGGAGCAGCCAGGAGGCCAGTGATACTGAATCAAAGACAGAAATGAGAGGGGAGAGAATTCCAGGCAAGGGAAATAGCCAGAAAAAAATGCCCAGAATTGAGAAATGTAATGCTGTGTTTCAAGAAAAGCAAGGAGGCATATGTCACTGGATTGCAGATTATGTGGAAGGAAGGAAGGTATAAGGAGATAGGGACAATAGGAAGGGGCAAGATTGTGTAGTGCTTTAGAAAGCAGAAGGTTTTATATTTGAAACCCTGTAGGTAACAGAAAGCCACTGGAACCTCTTTATTGAATGGAGGTATATGTGACATCAGACCTGTGCTTTGACAGCTGAGTGGAGGATGAACCATAGTGGGGAGAGACTTGAGGCAAGGAGGCAACAACAGGCTATTACAATAGTCTTGGCCTACATCGGCATGATGGCAGTTTCACAGGAGGGAAGGGGGTATGCACAAGAAATATGAACATGAAGGTAGAAATGATAAGACATGGCAATAGATTGAATATGGAGAGGGGTCAGAGACAATGAGAAGGATGGATGATATCTGTATTGTGAGCCTGGATGACTGGGAGAATCCTGGTGTTCTTGACAGTAACAGGAAACCTGGGCTGAGGAGGGAGCTTGGGTGGGGGCAGGGGAAGATGAATTCCGTTTTGGATATTGAATTTAAGGTGTCTGCAGCCTATCCACTTTGAGATGTCCGACAAGCAGTTGGATATGTAACAATGGAGGTCAGGGATATTTTAGGGTTGCACAGAGGAGAAAATCATCTGGGAATTGATGAGATCATCAAATGAAATAGGGAGGGAGGGAGAAGAGGGCCCAGAACAGAGTCCTGGGGTACACCCACAGTTGGTAGACATGACCTGGATAAAGATCTGGTAAAGGAGACTGAGAAGGAACAGTCAGACAGGTAGGAGGAAAACCAGGAGAGGGAAGTGTCACAAGCATCTAGAGAAGATTCTCAAGGAGAAGACTAGGAGGTCAAAGATGGGAGTTCAAGAAGGATGGGGATGAAGAAAAGGCCGTTAGATCTGGAAATTAAGAGGTCATTGGTAACTTTGAAGAAAGCATTTTCAGTTGAATGATGAGGTCTAACCAAAGACAGTTATAGTGATAGTGGAGGAAAGGAAATGGAAGGTATAGTATGCTAGATAGCAGGGCTGGAGGGGTCATACAAGAGGTTTTTTTTTGAGGATGGGGAGAAATAGGAGTATTTGTGGATAGTACACAGGGAGAGATCGAAGATTTTTAGGAGAATAGAGGTGATAGAGGGAGCGATCTGCTAAATAAGATGGATTGGAATGGCATTACTTGTGTATATTCAGAGGGTTGCCTTTGCAAAGAGAAGGCCACCTCTTTGTGTGAGTCAAGATTGAAGGAGGAGATAGTGGCACAAAGCCTCTGATGCTAGACAAGGAGAAAGGGATAAGAGGGAGCTTTCAAAGAATTGCCTTAATTTTTTCAGTGAAAGATGAGAAGAGAAGATTTCTCCCAGGCAGCCAACTGGCAATGCACCACTGCCATGGTAGTTTATATATGTATACACGTACACACACACATACCTATGTTTTTGTTGTATAAGTTTATCAATGTAGGAAACTCAGATTGTAGAAACTCCTCAAAGACTAACCCTTCATCCATTTTGTTGGGAAAGGGTGGCAACAGTTAATGAGGGGAATGTCAACCAGGATGTTCCTATAGCAGGCACTTTGCATATGCTGCAACTCCCTATGGTATCTGCCAAGTTCTGTGAGGAACCCTGAAATACTGGCAAAATGGACTCTGGTGATACCACTGATTAAATAGCATGTTGATCAGTGTGATGAAACTGTTCTTGAGCCAAAGAAATAGAGGGGGATACCAGCGATTCCAGACTATACTTATTTGAAACTATCGTGATCATCTTAACACAAAAGACAGTAGAATGGTTGGTTCTGCTTCATGTTCTGGTTCCACATGATGGCAGTATCCACTGGAACAAATGAGATACCAATACTCCACCTCCTAGAAACTCTTTTAGTGCAGAAGGTGGGCGAAGCAAGAGTGCATGAAGACATTAATACTTACATTATATATCATCGCTATGTTATAATAAAAATGGAAATATATTTCATACTTTTAAAAGCAAGTATATTCTACTGCTTTTTTCAACAGTTTCCTCAGATCCATCCAAGTCATACAACAATATATCACAGGGCAATTGTAAAAACTACTAATTTCTTTCCTAAATAGAGATTAGATTAATTAAAAACTGAAATCAAAGAACTACTAAAATCTGAAGAGGAAAAATTTGAAGAATCTGGAGTTGGTGAAAATCTTTACTTAATACAAACTCCAGAAATCCTGCCTTATAACTGATTGTACGCCAAAAACAATGCTGATATTTCTAATGATTTTGAAGAAGAGATGTGCATAGTTATGTTGGAATTTTCAAAAGGCATTTTTGAATTTGATGGTGTGGATGCAATTAACAGACTATGCCAAAAGAGAGTAATTCAAAGAAATTGGCCTTTACTATAACTGACATAAATACACAAATGAATGAATTCTCCCGAAATATTTGACAGAGAACACATGAATATTTCAAAATTTGTGACCACAGAAAGTGCCATAGGAGAAATGGTAGAGGTAATCAAATTCCACCAATTTGATTAAAAGCTTGAAAAAGCTTGAAAAAAACTATTGAAAACCTGCAGAAAGGTAAAGGAAGACTACCTTGATATGTAATTGGCATGTAGTAGAAAATATGAACAGCATATCTTCTGATTAAGGCAAACAAAAAAAAAGTGTAATTCTATCCCCAAAACAAAAGTGTGTCAGACAATATACATTCCTAGGCAACTAGGTGGCACAGTACCTGGCCTGGGAGACTTAGAATTTAGTTTCAAATCTGGTCTCAGACACTTATTAGCTATGTGCCCTAAGAAAGTCATTTAAGCTCCATTGCCTCAGTCTTCTCATCTAAAAAACAGGTAAACTAATAGCACTTATCTTCCCAGGTTTGTTGTGAAGATAAAATAATAATTGTAAAGCACTTTGCAAATCTCAAAGTGCTATATAAATGCTAGTCATTATCATTTTAAAATAAGCAATATAAAGCAAAAAAAAATCAAAAGGAAAATGCAATTCAAGGAATCAAAGAAGCAAAAAAAAGTAAACAATTCAGCATTAATCAGCTTATCTAGAGAGGCTTGAAAAAGCAAATAAATCAGAAGGGAGTGGGAACTCCTGAAAGAAGAGGGTATTTAAAACTTCAGGTCATCTATAAAGACACAAGAAGTTACAACCCAATAAAAAAGGTAGATAAAAGGTGTAAAGGAGTGTATAAGGATACAATAGTTCACAGTGCCAGTATATTATGAAAGGTGATTGAAACTCTAGCTTGTCCATAAAACTGGAAAGTTTGGGGGCAGATTAGAAATATTATTGGCCCAAACATTTGCAGTAATGTCTGAATTAATAACAAAACACTTCACCAACTTCTTCTCACACATGCCTGATTTCACTATTTTTTAACAGAAGCCATCACATCACTATTTTAAAAGATGAGATAAAAAATGGGAAGAGAAGATAAGGTAAAAGATGAGATTATCAGTGACATCTAAATAGTCCATCACATATTTATGTAGTTTATAAAAATAATTCAATACTTATGACTAAAAAAATCTATAAACACATGAAAACAACATATTTGTTGAGGTTGCCAAATCCCAGGGAAGTAAAGAGCAACCTATTGATCTTGTAATTATTGAACAGGCTGTTACAAAATACTATAACATTTATACTTTATTGCTTATCAAAAAGCCTTCCCTTTAGTTCTATAGTGCTTGTATAGTAATGTGTTACAAGTCTATAAAAAAGAGTAAGCAAAGAGAGAATGTTAGAATATTTGATTTACATATAGAAAACTGCTCTCTATCTAAAACATGTCATTAACACAATAATGTCAAGAACAATTAATAAAAACATGCCATCTTTCAAGGAGGCAGTTTAAACCCATTATGGTCTAGTGAGCCTATTTGTAAATGCATTATTGTTTCTCCTCAATAGAACAAAGTATGACTTCTAAGTTAAAAAGGCAGTCATAACAAAACAGCTTACTAGTTGACATCATTATGTGGTTCCACTAAAAAACACCCAACACCTACATCCTGTGGGGTGTCTCTGTAGTGGTATCTATTTGGACTTGATAAGGGTAAGATTTTTTTTTCCAAAATAAAAACTTTTTATTGAGAGAGGAAAACAGGGGTGACTTCATAGAGAAGGTGGCATTTAAACCTTTTAAACTGAAGTCAATAGACTTGCTCTAGACATGAGCAGGCTCAAGGAAAAATTATTATTACTATTCTTATCTGACATATATACATACCTTAGGGTTTGTACTTTGCACATATAAGTTCATTGGATTTTCCCAATAAGTATTAATATCCTCATTTTACAGTTGAGGAGACTGAATATGAAAGTGAAGGGTGTCCATGTTCATTTGCCTAGAAGGTTCTGTGCTGTAAGTCAAATTCAGGTCTTCCTAACTCAGTGTTTAGCTCTCAAATCATTCATTCCATATTGATACAAACTTTGGCATGCACTCATTTCCTTCCTTTCACTGTTTCCCAATGATTTATCATTTTACTTATTTTTTCTCCTTCACCCCGTCTCTCCAAGTAAGTACAGTTTGCCCCTGAATTCCTGAAGACATTACTGGAGCTGAGCAGATAAAATCACAAAAAAATGAAGGATTTTTGTCTCTCTGGCTTTGAAATGAAACTTGAGGTAGTTTTTAAGACACAGATGTACTGTGTTCTAAGCTCGTGGGGGTTAAGATTCTTAATGAATATTAGGTAGAGAGACTGAAGGTGTTCACCTTCAATTAGGAGGTCCAAATGAATTAATAGATGATGGGGATATTTAAAAATATCTTGGTCCTTTCTAGGTAGAACACATCAAGCATAAATCTATCAAGGAGAAAATTGCAGCTGTATGTGTAAAGAATCTTTCTAGCATTCTGAAATCAGAACTCAATGAGAAAAACACATCTAAAGCAAGCAACACCTGTACAATATCGGTCTCAGTGTACACATGCAGGAATATAAAGTGAATCAGCAATTCTGAAACATATTCTAACAAAAATTCATACAAATTAAAGAAACACAAAGTGCATTACCCCAAAATAGCTATGAAAAGGTGAACACATCCTCATGAAAAAGGACAAAAGTTGACAGATGTTCTCAAATCACATGATAAATAGATTAAAAACTTAAATATTTTTGGAAAAAGTGTTCATTACTTCACCTAGCAATAGTAAAGGCTGTCAAAGGATACCCCTCAAGTGGATTTGTTTGATGTACCTGCAAGTGGCTTGTTTCTGGATTAAGCCTATGAAAATGTTTAAGATCCAGGAATAGAATGAAAAGGTCCTATAGGATCAACAACTATGTCAATTCAGCCAACCATATGTTGAGAAATAAACATCGAACAAGGAGCTGAGTCATGTGGGCTTGCTTATAGAATCCATAGGCCGATGATGGCAATTCAGGACCAGATAATTTTCAATAGAGATTATAGAAGGGTTACCCTCAAGAAGCTGGAACATAGTGATCAATGCAGATTATGCAAGGATGCTATAGAAATTGTGTGGCATGTTGTTTACAGCAAGATGCAAGAATTTAACCTTTACTAAATAACTAGTAAGACAAGACCCAGTGACTAGAAGTACACATCAGAAGCTCATTATCTTTTGTGGACTGAAAGACGAATCAACACACTACAAATATGGACCTCAAAATACCCCAGATGACTCCATAAATAATGTAATTGGAGCATTATCACTGAATGGACATAACATTGATCCATAAAAAATTTAAGAACAATATTTTAATAGCTATAGCCAGCAAAAAAATACTTAATATTCTAAGCTATGTGGAATTAAAAACTTTGTCTTTTAATTTTTTTACTCCCAAATTCTCTACTCATCTCCTACCCAATGAAAAGGCAAGAAAACCAAATCCCATTACAAACAGCTGTAGTAAGAATCTATTTTGCTTCTTACCACTGCCTCCCTTAATCTACTTTTCTTCTGATCCTCTTCTCCCCCTTTTCTTTAATTCCTTTCCTTCCTATTTCCCTGTTGGGTAAAATGTATTTCTATACCTGTGCGTGTATATGTATACATCCCTCTTTTTAGTAGTTCAGATAAGAGTAAGGATCATGTGACCAGCTCCTCCCACTATTCTCTCCATCCATCATATAAATTCCTCCTTGTGCCTGCTTATTTATGTAAGATAATTTTTCCTCTTCTTCCTCCCCCTTCCTCCTCTCTTACTGCATTCCTCTTCCTCACCCACCCCCTTTTTCTTTCGAGATCATCTATATACAAGAGTCAGACACAGACTCTCTGTCAAATTAGACTCCCTTTAAGACCCTTGGTGATGTCATTTCCTTATATAAAAATGTAAACAGTTTACCCTCATTTCATCCCTTGTGATTTCACACTCATGTTTACCTTTTTATGCTTCTTTTGTGTCCCATGTTTGTATGTCAAATTTTCTACCCAACTCTGATCACTTCATGGGGAATGCTTGAAAGTATTCTATTTCATTAAAAATTCATTTCTTTACCCCTTCCTCTCCCAGTAGGATTATACTCAGTTTTGTTGGGTAGAATATTCTTGATTGTAAGCTTAGATTTTGCTTTCTGAATATTTTTCAAGCTATCTGTTCCTTAGTAGTGGCAGCTACTAAATTTTGTGTAAGCTTGACCATGGTTCCACAGCATTTGAATTCTTTTTTCTGACTGCTTGAAGTACTTTTTCCTTGACTTGAGAGCTCTGTATTTTGGCAGTAATACTCTTGGGAGTTTTCATCTTGGAGTTTCTTTCAGGAGGTTGCCAATGGATTCTTTAAATTTCTACTTTGCTTTCTGGTTCTAAGATGTTTGGGTGTTTTCTTTTATGATTTCTTGAAATATGTTGTCGATTCTTTTTTGTTCATGGCTTTCAGATAGTTCAATGATCCTTAAACTGTGTCTCCTTGACCTATTTACTAGGTCAGTTGGCTTTTTATATGAGATATTTCACATCTTTTTCTTTTTTCCTTCCCAGTTTTTTGTCCTTGTTTTATTACTTCTTGATGTCTTATGGAGTTATTAGCTGCCATTTGGCCAATTTTCATTTTCAAGGAGTTATTTTCTTTAGTAAGATTTTGTACCTCTTTTATCAAGCTGTTAATTCTCTTTCATATTTTTCTTCCATAGCTCTCATTTGATTTTTAAAATCTTTTTTGCTCCTTTTAAACTTTAACTCTCTTAGGTTTTCTTTTGGACCTTATATCTCATCTGCATTTTTCTTTGATGCTTTACTTGTAGATATTTTCAATTCATAGTCTTCTTTTTTTTCAAATGCTTTATTAACTTCTGATTTACATCATTCATTTCTGCCAGATTTTGAGTTACAAATTTTCTTCCCATTTTTCCCCTACCCACTGCCCCCAAATAGTAGTCCCACAGGATATCCCCTCCTCCAATCTGCTCTCTCCCATATTTTCTCCTTTCGACTTTTCCAGTGGATTTCTATGTCCCAGTGCCTATATATCTTATTTCCCAATTACATGTAAAATAGTATTAATAATATATATTTGAATATTTTATTTTAAACTTTGAATTCCAGATTCATTCCCTTCCTCCTTTGTCGCCCACCCTTACTGGGAAGATAAGCAGTTCAGTATAGGTTGTACATGTATGGCTAATGCAAAACAATAACATAGTAGATATATTGTAAAAGACTGACTATATTTCCCTCCCTCCTATCCCACCTCCCACTTGTTCTATTCTCTGCTTTGATCCCATCTCTTTTCAAAAGTGGGTGCTTCCAACTTCCTGTAGCGGCAAGCACCCCAAGCACGTCCTCAGGGTTTGCTGCCCATACAGGTTCTTAGATCTGCTTTGTTAAAGGAAAGCAACTCAAAATGGGTTAACAAGCTTACTTTAATCAGTCAGACATATATCGTTTACTTTGTTCAGGAGAAAAGGTCAGCACCCCGAACTTCAAAGTATATAGGCAGAATTATCAAGACAGAAACAGATCAAGTAGACAGATTTCCAAACTGTCCAACCATTACATCCATACCCAGTCAACATCTGGGTTTCCACATCTGGGTTTTTCAAAGCTGGGGGGGCCCTGGACAATGGCTTCCCAGAATACAGATCAAATCACAGAACACTTCTCAAAGTGAGCCCCCAAAACAAAGCTACACATCAGGGCTTATATAGCCTTCTCCTGGCTCAGAGAATGTAACAACCTTCTGGACCCACTGGCCAATCAAGAAGTATCTACTGAAAAACAAGCCTCCCACCCCAGGCTCCAGGTGCACTTTAGCCTAGGGGCAGGGAAGATCTTTAAAATTTGCATTCCCATTACATTCAGCCCCAAGATCTTTCATGCCCATAGCATAGACAATTTACTTTTGAATTAACACTAAACATCTCTTAGGTCACATTTTCAAGGTACAGAACTAAAGTTACCAAAGTGGCCACTGGGCCTTAAACAAACACAAAGTACATAGCATTATCACTTCAGTTCAAAACAAGAGTTCAAATCAAATTCGGGGGGGGGGGCGGTGTCCTTCCCC
>NW_027187340.1:93473-111831 GCF_028583685.1 Petaurus breviceps papuanus
GGGGGGGGGGGGCGGTGTCCTTCCCCTCACACAGCTCCAGCCCCTGTTTCCAAGTACAGAGAGGGGGCTGAGCAACAAAACCAACAAGGTGGGGTCCCTAGGGATCCAAGGCACTTCATCCCACCCACCATAGTCACAAGTCCATCCTCCCCCTGGGTCCCAAATTGTGGGATGCAGCCAGGAAATACATTCAGTGCCCCTGCTTTGCTGCTCAGTTCTTATTTTTTCCTGTGGCTGAATTCCGAACTCCTGGGCTCCTTCTCCTCCCGCAGGTGGCAGCCGCTCCTGGCTTCTGCCCAGGTCCCGATGCAGGCAGCTCACCATTCCCACTCTCAGCTCAGCGAAGTCCGCATGCAGGCCATTCTTCTCTCCTGCTCCACAGCTCCACAGAATCACCACTACCACAACTGGGAAACAAACAATTATCCCAGTCCCCATACTTTCCTTTTACTCTGCAGATCCTGTTCGTGATGCCATTTTGTAGTGGCAAGCACCCCAAGCACGTCCTCAGGGTTTGCTGCTCATACAGGTTCTTAGATCTGCTTTGTTAAAGGAAAGCAACTCAAAATGGGTTAATAAGCTTACTTTAATCAGTCAGACATATATCGTTTACCTTGTTCAGGAGAAAAGGTCAGCACCCCGAACTTCAAAGTATACAGGCAGAATTATCAAGACAGAAACAGATCAAGTAGACAGATTTCCAAACTGTCCAACCATTACATCCATACCCAGTCAACATCTGGGTTTCCACATCTGGGTTTTTCAAAGCTGGGGGGGCCCTGGACAACGGCTTCCCAGAATACAGATCAAATCACAGAACACTTCTCAAAGTGAGCCCCCAAAACAAAGCTACACATCAGGGCTTATATAGCCTTCTCCTGGCTCAGAGAATGTAACAACCTTCTGGACCCACTGGCCAATCAAGAAGTATCTACTGAAAAACAAGCCTCCCACCCCAGGCTCCAGGTGCACTTTAGCCTAGGGGTAGGGAAGATCTTTAAAATTTGCATTCCCATTACACTTCCCTCCCCCTTCAGTCTGCCCTCCCTTCCATCATCCCCCCTCTCATCCTCTTCCCCCCTACTCTCCTGGAGGGGGAGATACCCTATTTAGGGTGTATTTCATTCCCTCCTCAAGCCAAATTCAATGGGAATAAGGTTGACCCATTCCCTTTTGCCTTCCTATTCTTCCCCTCCATTGTAACCATTTCCCTTGCCTCTTCTATATGAGATCGTTTACCCCATTCTGCCTCTCCCCATCTCCTCTCATTATATTCCTCTCTAACCTCTTAATTTCACCTTTTAAGTATCATCCTTTCCTGTTAAATTGGTCCTGTGCCCTCTATCTATGTATATCTGTAAACATATATACACACATTCACATATATATTCATATGCCCATATACCCTCATATATATATTCCCTTCAACTACTGAGAAGAGTTTCATAAGTTACAATGATTGTTTTTCCATGTAGGAATGTTAATATTTCAACTTTGATAAGTTCCTTATGATTTCTTTTCCTGTTTACTTTCTCATGCTTGTCTTGCTTCTTGTATCTGAATGTCAGATTTTCTATTCAACTCTGGTTTTTTCAGCAAGAATGCTTGAAAGTCCTCTATTCCACTGAATGACCATATTTCCCCCTGAAACATGATACTCATTTTTGCTGGGTAGGTGACTCTTTGGTTTTAATCCCAGCTCCTTTGACCTCTGGAATATCATATTCCAAGCCCTTCGATCCCTCTGTAGAAGCTGCCAGATCCTGGGTTATCCTGATTGTGTTTCCACAATATTCAAATTGTTTCTTCCTGGCTGCTTGTAATATTCTCTCCTTAATCTGGGAATTCCAGAACCTGGCTATAATATTCCTAGGAGTTTTCTTTTGGGGGTCTTTTTCAGGAGGTGATCAGTGGATTCTTTCAACCTCCATTTTGCCCTCTGGTTCTAAAACATCAGGGCAGTTTTCTTTGAGAACTTCCTGGAGGATGATTTCTAGGTTCTTACTTTGATCATGGCTTTCAGGTAGTCCAATAATTTTTAAATTATCTCTCCTGGATCTATTTTCCAGGTCAGTGGGTTTTTCCATGAGATATTTCACATTGCCTTCTATTCTTTCATTTGTTTGGATCTGTTTAATAGTATCTTGATTTCTTATGAAGTCATTAGCTTCCATTTGCTCCAATCTAATTCTGAAGCAATGATTCTCCTCAGTGAGCTTTTGAGAGTCTCTTTCCATCTGGCAAATTTGGCTTTTTAAGGCATTCTTCTCCTCATTGCCTTTTTGAGCCTCTTTTGCCATTTGAGTTAGTCTATTTTTTAAGGTGTTATTTTCTTCAGTCAGGCTGTTGACTCTCATTTCATAATTTTCTTGCATCAGTTCTCATTTCTCTTCCAAACTTTTCCTCCACTTCTCTTATCTGCTTCTTAAGGTCCTCTATGGCCTGTAACCAGCTCGTATTTTCCTTTGAAGCTTTTGGTGCAGGAGTTCTGACTTCACTATCTTCCTCCTGTTCCATGCTTTGCTCCTTTTTGTCCCCAAAATAGGAGTGTAATGTTGGAATCTTCTGTCTGCTTTGTTTCCTTTGCTTGGTCATGTCTCCCCTCAGTCACTTGACCCTTCGGCTTTTTGCCACAGTAGGACTCTGCCACCAGACAGGGGAGCTTTTGTCCCAATCGCTGGGGTTTTCTCAGCTGCTGGAGGTGTTAGATGGGTGCCCTCTCTGAGGTCTCCACATGCTGTGGCAAGCTGGACACACACCCCAGGACCTCCACCCTAGACTGCAATCCAGATCCAAGAAGGTTAAAGCAAGAGCAATTACCCCTCAGACTGGTGCTTGGTCCCCCTACACTCTGCAGGCCAGGAGCTGAAGCTGCCATGTGGAGCTGGCTGGCTGTGCCTGTGTCTCAAAGTTTTCTCGCCCCGGGGGCAAAAGCCACGCACTCCCACTTACTTGGTTCCAAAGTCCAGACTGCACTGATCTCTCACTTTGTCCTTCACATCTATGTGTTGATAAATCTGGAAATGGCCACAGCTGCTACTGATCTGGAGTCCCTTCTGTGGTGTCTGGTCAGCACACAGAGAACTGTGCTGACTGATTCTTGCTGGCCTGCTGGGCTGTCCTCAGCGGGAGATTAGCTTCTCTGTGTTATTTTATGGGTTCTGCAGCTCCAAAGTTTGTTTAGAGTTCCCTTTTTACATGGATTGGTGAAGGTGGAAGCCAGAGCGGCAGGGAGGTCCTGCTTCTACTCCGCCATCTTGACTCTCCAAGTCATTGTCTTCTGTGTTTCGTCTTGAGCTTCCCTATCACCATAGCAGCTCTTTATGATGGGGTCCTTTTTCTGTTTGCCCATTCTTCCAGTCTATTTTTTTGGCTTTGTTTTTTATGTTAGTGCTGGGGCCTTCTCATTTCTCTTGGGTGGATGTCTGGCCTGAATTTTTGTCCTTTTATATCCTTCTTTTGCTTTCATAGCTCAGTTTGAGGACCCATTATGTTTTTAGTTCTCCCAAAATAGTGGTCTGGGGAGACATTTGTTCATTGCCTTCCTAGTATGAGTTCTGCAAGTTCCTGTCCCAAGTTTGGATTTATTGGCTTATTTGTGGTTGAGGATTTCAGTAGACTTGCTGGAGTCAGTTACTGTTAGCCTGCTGAGTCATGCTGCATGTTCAGAGTGACTGACCAGTCTTTGGGTCTCAGGTTCCTGTCCTGATTATTTCACTGAAGGCTTATGCTTTGGCCTAATTCTAGAACTGAGTCACTGCTCTGCTTTTTGGCTTAGAGTCTCAGATACATTTCCAGAACTTGTTTGTTGCTCAGCATACAGCTGGCGCCCATGTTCCTGAATATGACTTGGGACTAGGTAATGGGTGACAGAGCTACTAAATGGCACTTGTTTGTGCATCCAGAGCTAGTTCAGAGATCCTTTGGGATCCCCTTCTGCCCTTCTGCTTGCCCTCTTTCTGTCCCTGGACACTGGAATGCTTCCTGCTGCTCCTACTACCATCGAGATTACTCCTGCAATAGACTCCAAGCTCAATGTTTGCAGACCTCTCTATCAGTTTCCCTAGGCTATGCTTGGCTGCAAAAAATGACTCCCTGTGACCTTTCCTTGGCTTTCCTGATCAGAATTCGGACAAGTGCATTTTCTACCTTTTTGTGGCAGAGGGGTACTAGGCAAATTAGGTAAAAATACATCTTCTATCTTGGCCATCTTGTCTCCACTCCCTTGCATAGTTTTTTTTTTTCTGGAATGAAAAACTTGAAATATAGAGTATCCCAAAAGTCTTAGTGCAGTTTTAAGTTACTAAAGTTCAGAACTGCACTAAGACTTTTAGGACACATTGTATAGCGATCTACCAGGAAAAAAATAATCAAAATCATGTGGGGACAGCATGAGGTACCTGTCATCTTTGTCATCTAGCCTTCTACTGAAACTGTCTTGAGAATGTTTTTAGTGAGTCAACGGACTCAATGAGTTTAAATCCCAATTTTATTCACTTATAAAATACATTCATTGATTGGTGAAATAGTCTATAGAACATTTAAATATAAAGGATGATATCAGGGCACTTGTCTGAGGACTTTTTCAATCTGAACTCCATGAAAAAGATTAGAAGAATGAGATGAATAATGATAATAGTTAATTTTTCATAATACTTTTTAGCTTCCAGAATACTTTCCTTATGGCAATCTTGTGATATCATGAGTAATGACAATAATAATAACTTGTGTCTGCATATTAATACTTATATAGTTATATGAATAAACCAACATATAAATATGTGAATACATTTATATATTAAGGTTCGCAAAATGCTTAACAAATATCTCACTTGGTCTACACAACATTCCTGGGAGGTGGGTGCTATTATTATCCCTATTTTTCAGGTGAGGAAAGGTTAAGTGACTTATCTAGGTTCGCACACTAATGTTGGAGGCTGCATCTGAACTTGGGTTTTCTTGACTCAAAGTCCAACACTCTATCCATGGCATCACCTAGTGGCATTTTCTGTGTTTTGTAGCTAAGAAAGGGAGGTTTAGGGGGTAGGGTGGGGGTAGAGAGGTGACTCATTTGATATAAACTACTCAGTGGAAAGAACTCAGGTTTTGTTGTTGTTGTTGTTGTTGTTTTTTCCTTTTTGTTTTGTTTTTTGCTTTTTGGAGGGGGGAAGGCAGGGCAATTGGGTTAAATGAGCTGCCCAAGGTCACATGGTTAGTAAGTGTTAAGTGTCTGAGGTCACATTTGAACTCAGGTCCTCCTGACTCCAGGGTCATTGCTTTATTCACTGCACCACCTAGCTGCCCCGAATTCAGGTTTTCTGATTCTAAGTCAAGTCCTCTTTCGACTATGCTAGAAATTTAGATACTTGATTTCTACTATAAATTTATATAGTATACTAGATTTTTACTATACTTCCTATTGTAATGCAAATATTTGTATGCCCAAGGGTGGGAGAGAGGCAGAGTGGGTTCCAGGAAACCTATTATGGCTTAGATAATTGAGATTCATACTATGTTTGCTACTTTCTACCAGATTGATTTTGAGTTAGTCACTTTATCTTTTTGGGTCTCAGCTTCCTCTTCTGTAAAATGAAGCAGTTGCACCGAATGGGCTCCAGGGTTCCTTCTGACCTTAAGGCTACAATCTATGATTCCAGTAGCCACAGATGTTTGTCCCATTAGACTACCACAGTGCCTGAGAAGCTATGATTGGATGCCTCTGTGAAGTAAGGCATTGAAGATACCAATAGGACTGCATGTTAGCAGAGGGGAAAGATGGGTTTTAGGTTATTATTTCAGTCTCATGTCTTTGTTCTTTGTGCTCAGAGGCCTAGTTCAATCAACATTCAGCTCAAACACCAGCTTCTACATGAGCTCCTTCTTGATTCACATTCCTTTTCCCCAAATTGCTTGGTATTTATTTTGTACATATTCATGTATACATAGTCTTCCTTAATAGTATGTAATAAGGTCCTTGAGGTCAGGGATCATTTCATTTTTGTCATTGTGTCCCTACTACCTGGTACAGATAACTCTAAACTCAGGAAGTAGATATTAATAAGAAAATGCTTATTTAATACTTGTTGAATGATTAATGTTACTTGCACTTTATTTGAGCAAGTTACTTGGGTAGAAAGAGTGTGGGCCTGGGAGCCAGTCAAGATGGTTCTTTTCACTACCTTTGTGACTTTGGGGATAATACTTAACTGATTTGAGCCTCAATATCCCCATCTGTGAGATGAGAAGATTGAATTAAATGGTCTCTAGGCTGTGTTTTGGCTTGGATGTACTCTGTTCTAAGATTTCTTCTAACTTTAACAGACTTTTTTATCTTCTAAGATACCTCCCAATCTAGATATTCTGTGTTACAAGATCTCTTGCAAGACTGACTTTATGTAATCATATGTGAATTTGTTAGTTTTTTAGATTATAGGTATGAAGGAAAGAGCTCCAGATTTGGAGTCAGGGGACCTGGAATATGATTCTGCTTTTTACCATTAACTTTCTGACATTGAGAAAGTCCATCAATCTCTTTGGGTTTCAGTTTTCTCATTGAATCAATGATTTCTAAGGTCCCTTGTAGGACCTATATCAATTATTTTATTTCTTTTACAAGTGCACACAAATCAGCCTTGCTAATATGCTGCAACCTACTTACACCTATCCTGTATCTCTCCATTGGCCTTTGGGTCTAATGCAATTAAAAAATTTTTTTTGGTCTTTATTAATTTGTTTGTTTACTTTTAGTTTACAAGATTCAGTTCCACAATTCCTTGAGTTTCAAATTTTCTTTCCCTCCCTCCCCCTCCCCTCATGACAGCATACAATCAAGTATAGGATCTGCAAATACTTTCACATTAGGCATTAGTCAGGTTATAAAGAAAGATTATATCAGATGGAATGGACAATGGGAGAGAGGAAACAAAACCAAACGAGGAAAAGAAAAAGATCAGGTAGTTTGCTTCAATCTGGATTCAAACTCAGTTCTTTCTCTGGATGTAGATATCTCTCTCCATCATGAGTCTTTTGGGATTGATTTATAATCCTGCATTGCTGAGAAGAGTTCTGTCTATCAAAGTTGGTTGTCACACATACGTTGTATCTATAATTGTGTACAAATTTCTCCTGCTTCTACTCTTCTCACTCAGCATCAGTTTGTATAAGCCTCTCCAGGTAAATATGAAGTCCATCTGCTCCTCATTTCTTATAGCACAATAATATTCCATTACATTAATATGCCACAACTTGTTCAGCCATTCCCCAATTGATGGGCACCCCCTTAATTTCCAATTCTTTGCCACCACAAAAAGAGCTGCTATAAATAATTTTGTATATATGGGTCTTCCACTTCTATGATATCTTTGGGATACAACCCTAGAAGTGGTATTGCTGGGTCAAAGGGTATGAAATTATTTATAGCCCTTTGGGCATAATTCCAGATTGCTCTCCAGAATGGTTGGATCGGTTCACAGCTGCACCAGCAATGCATTAGTGTTCCAATTTTCCCACATCCTCTCCAGCAGGGTCTAATGCAATTTTGCTTTTGAAATTATAGTACTCATGATTTGCATTTATAAGCATCACTGGGAAAATATTAATGTAAAAAAGATGTGTTTTGGAAGCAAAGAGTAGCTTGGGATTACTGAAAGCCTGACATGATTTCTCAGATCAACTTGATAAATACAATATGGATGGGGTAAGGCTAGGAAGTAACATCTCTAAAAATAACTGGGAACTTTACTGAATTGCTAGTTCAAGATGAGTCAACAATGATATATGGCAGACAAATTCTTGCCCACCCCCAAATGTGAACTTAAACTTGTATTGGTGGAAATGTGTTATTCAAGATGAGGAAAGGTTTGTACTCTATCATGGTTAAGTCACATCTGCAGTATTGTGTTCAGTCACTAGAACCACATTTTAGGAAGCAAAATTTATTATTACTTACTCATCTATTTATGAAATGGAGGTGCCCAGATCTTATAAGATTAATCTGGTATTCCAAATTTCCTTTCTGAAACCTGCATATCTATACCCTGCCACAAACTATGTGTATGACCTAAGTTGGAGAACACTCAGAACAGAGTATCCTGAATGGTGCCAAAAAATTTCTTTAGCATGAAATATATCCATTTAATAAACTGAGGATGTTTTAGTAAAGGGAAGAGAAAACTTATATTGGATATGATACCTGTCTTCAAGTATTTCCATTTGTCATGAAAAGGCATTAGACTTGGTCTGTTTAATTCCAGAAGGCTGGATTAAGATTGGGATGGGGAAGAGAGTTATGAAGAGAGAAATTTAGGGTTGATAGTAAAGAAAAACTTCCTAATGTTTATAGCTAAATGAAAATGCAATGAACTTGGGGTGGCTAGGTGGCACAGTGAATAGAGCACTGGCCTTCAAGTCAGGAGGACATGAGTTCAAATCCAGCCTCAGACACTTAACACTTATTAGCCATGTGACCTTGGGTAAGTCACTTAACCCCAATTGCCCCTCCAAAAAAAAATGCAATGAACTACCTTGAGAGAGAATTGGTCCCTCACATAGGAAATGTTCAGGCAAAGGGTGGATGACCTTGTTGGATACCTTGTAGAGTATTAAGAGGGGATTTTTCTTTATTCTTTCCTGTATCAGATGGACCAGATGGCTTTTGACATTACTACCCACCTGAGACTGTGAATATGGTGTTTTGTCTCTGTTATCTCAGTAGCAGTTTTGGGGATAAACCCTTTATAGTAACACTGAGTTGAGTGAACCAGCAAAACTCCCAATGGTGTATATGGTTATTTCAGTCTTCAGTAAATTAGAGGTATACTGCTGTGGCAAATCATGTTCAGTTAAAAGCATGTGAACACACACACAACACATATTCACAAAACCTTCTACTTACCCACACCTTGACTTATTTTAGGCTGGATGTATTCCCCTTTTGTGTAAGTAATGATAGGAAATATTGACATCAACTATGCTTATAATTAAGGAGAAGACTGTTCTTTTGTGATTCTTATTACCCACACCTTAATTTATTTTACGTTGGACATACTCCCTTTTTGTGTAGGTGATAAAAGGAAATACTGGCATCAACTGTGCTTATAATTAAGGAGAGGACTGTTGTGACTCTCATTATCACCATCTTTTGTGTAAGACAATCTGAGCAGGCATCTGGTTATCCTATGTATTTTTGATAACCCTCAGACCACTAAATAAATCAGGCTATATAAGAGAGGATATGAGTCAATTGTTTTTCATATATATGTATATATATATATATATATCATGTAAAAAAACAGTGACTACTGAAATTATTTTGGCACAATAATTTCTAGGCCATGTTTTCAGTAGTCTCCATTACCCTGAAAAAATTGGAGAATTTAACAGAGGAATTTCAATGGGGAACAAAGGGACAAACTCTGAGTAGGGAAATCCACTTGATAATCTTGTAATCATATCCCAAGATAAGGTGGTTTGAAAACAAACAGAATATTCTTTGGAGGTTTTAATATGCCATTACTTCTGGGGGGGTAGTAAGAACATTCCAAGTATTGTTGTTTTTGCTTTGTTTTGTTTCTTTAAAAGAGGAAGAGAGGGATGATGGCTGTGACTCCTGTCTCCTTAACTTTTATTGAGTAATTCATTAACAGAGCCATAGTGGTAACCAAAAGATTTAATGATTCTCAGAATTCTTGAATAAGTCAGAGAATTAGTTTTTCCCCCTCTGGTAGGATCTGGATGGATGATTTCTACATTGCTCTTTGTTTGTGGACTCCTAAAATGAACAAGCCTTTATGACACAGTCCACCTTAGGTTTTTGGTTTGGTTTGCAAGTGGGGCAGTAGGAGCTGGAAGTGGTAGGCAGATGTTCTGCAGAGCAGTTTTTTCAGCAGAACTACCCACACCTCTATACTGATGGCAGCTCTCCTTTCCACTTCTCCCTCCCGCAGAACTTTCTTTGTGCTATTTCATCTGAATTCAAAGTTTCCTCCGATCAAATGGGACAGCAATCTCTGTTTTCCCTTCTTCCAGTTTCACATGCCATATCTCCAGGCCTTGATTTGGGGATTAGGCTACAGTGCTCTCCATCCATATCCCAGGCCAGGGTCAATACCTGAAATGCCAAGCAGTTCTCCCCACCTCTTCCCCACGTTCTCTAATTGGTATCTTTCCAGGACTCAGCTGACAAGGAACTTGTTGCCATTGGAGCTGTTCTAGTGGAGACTTTTCCTTGTCCCCTCCCCTCTTCCCTCCATCCTTTCCAGAGGAGAGAAATGAAAGAAAGGTGAGGAGGAAACGCCAAGCAAGTTTTGACAGCTGCTGAGGAAGACTAATCGGTTTCTAGGGAAACACAGAGGCAGCAGCCATTTTAGTGGCAGATGCCGTATGAAAAATAATGACACTGACAACACATCTCTCTCCCCCCGCCCCCTTCGCCTCCCCTCCCACATCCCCCTCAAACCATTGCACCGAGCTGTGGGCCGGGCTGGCTCCAGTGAGAGCCAGGTGGGAGAAGAGCAAGCGAGCTAGCGAGTGAGCCAGTTCCCCTGGCCTGGCCACCTGTCGCACAGCAGCCACCTACCCTGGGGGGGACTGCGAAGCTCCTCACTCCCTGCCTGCTCCAGGCGAAGAGACACACCTGGGACCCGCAGTGCGGTCTGCCCTGCCCTGCAGCCGTCACCGCCCGCTGCTGCTCAGCCCCAGCTCGGGGAGCCCGGGGAGCCTGAGGAGCTGGGGAGGGGGTTTCGAGGACAGCCCTCTGAGCTGCCCCGACTTCGCCAACCCCCGCCCGTCCATCTCCCCCTCCTCTGCCTGAAGGCCGCAGGAGCCAGGCAGAGAGGGAGGAACTGGGGTGGGGGGGGGAAGGAGGGGGATGTAGAGGAACCTACTGCTAGCTGCTCTCTGGGCGAGAGGAAGGAGAGGAAGGAGGTGGTGGTGGTGCAGGAGGTAGAGAGGAAAGCCAGCTGGAGAGGGAAAGGCACGGAGACACAAGGGAGGTGGCTGACTGGCTCCCTCTGACAGCCCAACATGGTCGCTGCGCACGCTGCCCATTCTTCCTCCTCCGCAGAGTGGATCGCCTGCCTGGATAAAAGGTATCACAAGAACTCTTCCCCACCCCCAACGCCCCGTTTTCCCCCAACCTCACCCCCGCTCCCCCCTCCATCCCGGGCTGCTGCTGCAGCAGCAAGGAGCTGCTGGTTACATTGCGGTGCCGGGCATCTCTGCATCCGGTGCCTCCCTCCCCTACACCAGCACCTGCTTCTTTGGACATGAAGAGCAATCAGAGAGCCCGCAAGATGCCCGGGAAGAAGAGGGGATGGCGGGGGAGGAATTGGGGGAGTGCAAGGGGAGGGGCCGTGGCCCAGCATCTCCCTAGGGGGATACTAGGAGAGATACTCTCTCACCCATCCCGCTGGAGTAATCATACACGTGGGGAAGGAAAATGAAATGTGGTTATCATAAAAAACAAAAAACGAACACCACCCCAAATCTTTTATCTAGCCCCTCTCTGTCCTTCAACAGCTGTCTTGAAGCTGCCTCTGGGGAACCCCACTTCTATTAGTGCAGGAAGGCAGAGGGAGAAAACCTGTTATTTGCCTGGCAGTTTGGGCCAAAGGGGGAGGGGGCATTTTTCTTAACTTCTATTTGAGGTTGGGGGTAAAAGATAAAGCAGCCTGGTCATTCTTTTCTTGCTCTATGAATCAAAGTATTGGGGCCCAGTTAAAAATTTCAAACCCCTTTGCATATTTCTTCACAACTCAAAGGTCTGTGCATTAGATAGGTCATGAGGCCGCCCCGACTACTTGGGGTTTTTTGTTTGTTTGTTTTGGGTTTTTTGGCCATTTTGGAAAAGGGATACCCTTCCTTTTACCACATAAACAAACAGCCAGATCATTTTAACTTCTAAGCAGAGTTCCATTAAGAAGGATTCTGTGTGTGTATTGGGGGTGGGGGTGTAATTTTCCCAGGCTATGACAAGATAATTTTGTGTTTGACCAGATTGTGGGTTTAACAGTAAATATTACACAGTATGTAAGGCATCATAGTTTATTACCCTGATTAAAAGGTGCTGCATCTGAACTGTGCTTGGAATTAAAATCTAAGCAAGGAATGTTGTAGAGAAAACCATTTGGAATTTTAGAGTTAGAGATGGTGCTGGTGGGGAATATTTCAATGTCATGTTGCTATCTGCATAATATCTCTATTTATAGTTGTGTGAAATATTGCGCTCTGCCATATTGAAACGTTTACAACGATCATGTTTATAACCAATTAGAAATCGGAAATCTGACATATAGATTATATGCTCCAAAATGATAGAAGTTTGTAAAGATTTAATAAGCAGTTTGGAGAAAGAAGAATGCTGTGTATTTTTTTTTTTAAATCTAATACAGCTAACAGACATTTAGGGGAAAGTCTGACTTTCATTTGCCATATACTAGCAAGATTTTTGGCAAGGGGTGCCCCTATATATGTCTAAAACAATATGTACTAATATAAGAGAAGTTACGTACAATAAATAGCAAGAAAATTTTAGTGTCAGTCAAATCATACAAAATTATTTCCTGGGACTAGGAGCATTTTAAAATGAATAGTCTGCTAATGTGGTGAGTAATCTGAATTTAATTGTTTATGAAAAATGGTTATAAAAATAGAAAACCTGGCTCTTACACTTAATGCATCTATAAATTAACTAGTTATTAATGCTTTCTAATAAATGTTTTTAAAAATAATAAACTTTATTTTTCCATTTGCCCTAAGGTTTAATATGCGATCTCTTTGCATGTTTATGATGGCTAATAATTCACCGGGAGTCTTTTTGCCAGCATTTTCCTATGATAAAATCATATAGAAAAGTCAGCACTTAACTGGTCTATTTTTGGGCTGGTTCTTTTTGTAATGTTTCTGTCCTACTGAAACTGTTTGAAATTTGATTTTTTGAAAAATAGAGCTATTATTAACTAATCTGTCATCAGTCACAATGGCTAAAAATCTGCAAATTAAAAGAAACCTTTAGTGTTTAATTACTTAAACAATGTTAAAGAGTTTCTCTTTGGGGTATAGTGAAAAGAGCAATAGGCTATATATAAAGCTGGAGGCCAGGGTTCTAGCACCAGTACCAGTAATAACGCAGGATGTGATTTTGGGCAAGTCAGTTCACCACTGTCTGCCTAAGCTTCCTGAGAGGCAGCGTGGTGTAGTGGATAGAGTGCTGGACTCGGAGTCAGGAGAGACCTGGGTTTGAATCCCACCTCTGACACTTCCTAGCTGTGTGACCATGGGCAAGTCACTTAAAATCTCAGCGCCTCAGTTTCCTCATCTGTAAAATGGGGATAATAATACCTGTAGTACTTACCTCCCCGGGAGAATATAATGATGAGGTAAGTACTACAGGTATTATCCCCATTTTAGAGATGAGAAGAAACTTACAGAGTTGTAGTCAGCGTCAAATGAAATAATGTATGGGAAGTGCTTTCCATACCTTGAATTCATATAAAAACATCAAAAACAATTATTATTAGTAGTATCTATAAAATGGAGATAATAATACCTGCCCTGCTTATCCTTCAGGGATGCTGAAGGATCAAATGAGCCAATACACATGAAATCACTTTGCAAAACCTAAAATGCAATATAGAAGTTTAAGATGGTATTAGTGTATGACAGCAATGACAACTTTGCATGTCTCTCACTATTTCTAGAAGGTGCTGTATCTTGATGTGGTTATATAGCAAGTGATGAATAATACATATGACTACTGATACAGAATCTAGTTATATCCACGAAGGAGTTTATAGTCTTTCTTGTTCTTGGTTGTAGACACATAACCTGCAGTGTCTCAGTTGACTGGCATGTTTAAATGTCAAGAGAGATCACAGGCTAAACCAGACAACTTAGCCATCCTGGTGTGTCAAGAATGTTGTGATCTTTTCTAGCCAGCTGATGAATTCTTTAAATATTAATGTTTTCATTTTAAAAGATTCTTTGTATGTAGTTACTTTGCATCTATCTTACCCAAGTAGATGCTAATGTATTTCTTAGTTCTAGTTTAATTTAAGAGACTTAGCAGAAATTCCTTAAACAAAATATATATTAATCAAACTCTGGGTCCTTAATATGAGATTTTTATGGAGAAGATAAAAAAGCATATCAAAGAATATGCCATTGGTGTGTTTGGTAACTAACGCAATGTCATTTGGGGCAAATCACTTAACTCTGACTCAGTTTCCTCCAGGGTAGCTCCTTTGTTCTTAAGAACTCTTTAGTTGGGAAGATCATGCTTACAAATAAATGAAATAACCAGACAAAAACATCATGTATCAGGGAAGCTTTAAAGCCCTTTGCTCTTCCTTTACCTAGAGACCTCACTCTCACTTTCTATTATGACCTCTGCTTGGATCTGACTTGACCTGAACTCCATTCTCCCAGCTTCGATATCCCTTTGCCTCACCTCCCACATTTGGTTAGTCACCAAATCCTGCTAGTTATTTCCTCACACTTATCTCTCTCCATCTTTTTCCTTACATTCCCATTTCCATCAATCTAGATCAAGTCCTTACTACCTCATGACTGACCTACAACAACAGTTACTGACTTTTCTGCCTCTAGTCTCTTCAGTCTTAACTATCCTTAAGGGAACAGTTTTAACTCCAGCACCACAGTAAAACCTTTCCTGACCACTCCAGTCCAAAGTGAGCACCTATTCTTTGCATTCCTATGGCAATTATTGCCTTTTGTTACATCTGTTCTTTTGTATCCTGGGATATAATTTATACATTTTAATTCCATTTAATGTTTCATATGTTTCTAGATAGAAAATATATTTATAATTATAAAATCTAGAACTGGAAGGAAGAGGCATTAGATTGTACTGGAACTAGCTCCTACCAGCTTGAGAAAGCTCATTGCAAGATTTTCAAAGTAAAATTACAGGGGTCAACTTTCCCTCTAGAGATCCAGGTGTTAAATACTTACTAGCACACCCTTGCATTAGCTTTGGCATCAGAAGACCTGTTTTCAGGTCCTGGCTCTACCATTAAATACCAGTGGAATTTGGGGCAAGCCACTTCATCTTATTAGGGCCTAGTTAACCCATTTATAAGAAGAATGGGACATACTAGATCACCTTGAAGGAACTTCTGATGTTCTGAAATCTAGGACAACCTGAAAGATCATGTAGCTGGATCACCTACCCAGTGCATTAATCGTATTCTATCCCATCCCATCTCAAGGTAGCATCATAGCACCACAGATTTAGAGCTGGAAAGGACCTCGTCTAGTCTATCCTCCTGATTTTATGGATGAAGAAACTGAAACTCAGAAACGTTAGGTGACTTGTCCCAAGTTACACAGTTCTTAAGTGGCACAACATAGATTTGAACTCAGTACCCCAAATCCATCTTTGCTAACACTATTGATATGCCTCTTTTTGAGCATGATCAGTGAATTGAGAAATCCCTACTTTATAATGCTTATGGCTTCATTGTTGGACAGCTTTAATTGTTAGAAAATCATTCTTATGTTTAACCAAAATGTGCCTCCATATGTCTTCCACCCATTGATTTTAGTTCTCATTGATGTAGGTATTCTAGATAAATCTAATCTCTCTTCCAGATTATAGTCCTTCAAATATTCGAAGATAGTTATCCTATCCTACCTTAATTTTTTCCTCTTTTCTGACATCCCTAGTTCCTTCAGTTGTTTCTTATATTATATGGTTTTGTCCTACCAGGAGCTTGGTTGCCTTTCAATAGATAGCCATACTCCATTTTATCAATGCCCCCATTTAAAATGTGGTGTCCAGGAGCAAAGATGCAGGGTTTCAGGACTAATTAGTCTAAAGTTGAGTTTAAAACTATTAAACTATATTTCTCTTATCCTGTAGCTGATTTGTAAAAATCTAAGAGGATGACGCTATATTTATTAATTAATGTTAGGCACGTCAAGGGCAGGGACTGTGTAATTTTCATCATTGTACTACCAATGCCAAATATAATACTTTCACATAGTATATACTTAATAGTTGTTTGATGAATTGAATTGAACCCCTATTAAATTTAATATTTTCAAGCAGTAGACATTTTTTTGAACCCTGATTCCATCACATAAAGGTATTGAATACTCAATTTTGTTTCATCCACAAATTTTGTACATATGGTACCAGTTTATCCTTCCAAGTCAGTGACACCAATATCAGAAAGGAGAAGAACAAGGAAAAAAGTTGGTAGCATACCATTTGAGACACCTTTAGGTTGCCATTAATAAAAACTCTTTGAATTCAAGTTGTTTAGAGACAAATCCACCTAACTGTTCTACCAGCTATCTAGCATATATTTCTCTTTTATGTTTTTTATTTATATAATATTTTATTTTTTCTCCCAATTACAAGTAAAAACAATTTAAAAATATATTTTAAAGAAGATTTGAGTTCCAAATTCTATCACTTCTTCTCTCCCTCTCTTCCCCCTTCCCTGAGATTGTAAGCAATCCAATATGGTTTATACATATGCAATCTCGTAAAAAATTTAGCCATTTTGTACAAGAAGACTCAAATGAAGAAAGAAAGAAGGAAAGAAGGAAGGAAGGAAGGGAGGGAGGAAGGAAGGAAAAAAATAGCATAGCATACATTTCTTTATCCTATTGCCAAGGATTTAATGAGAATTATGTTAACTGTTTAGCTAAAATCCATACATACTATGGCATATTTGTATAATTTCTCAGATCTAATAATCTAAGAACTCTGTCAAACAAAGAAATGAGTTCAGTTTTACATAACTTGTTTCTGGTGAACACAAGATATTATTTTTTGCCTTTCTAAAGTCTTCACAAGTTATCTGTTCAATAATTTTGCTTATTAGATTGCAAACTTCTTGAGGTCAAGGACAATTCCTTATGCTTAATTTGATCACCCATATCACCTAGCATATAGTGTTGGGGGTTGACAGGAGGTGATTACACTGTAATGAAGTGGGGAGGTACTATTCTCAGCTTTCACCTGGTGGGTGAGGTGATCAGTCAATCCCACTTCTGAAATTTTTGCAAGAGGGAAAACATTGGGTTCCTCTCAGAGTGAAAATAAAGTAATACATGTACTTATTATATCCTTGGTATCACTTTTTTTCAGCTGTACCTCAATGTTAGGTATTCCACATCTGGCCTGTCCAAATTAGAGTGAGATATGTATTTTTCTGTTATTTGTGTTTGTTCTAGTTGCCTAGCAACACCTTTTCCCCCAGTTCTGAGTCTCCAAACATCAACACAAATTAAAAAGTGTTAATGGGCAAAGAAATGTGTATAATGTCTCATGCTTTGTTTCTTTTACCCTTGGGGGGCACCTTGTTTTTGGGGTGTTATTATTGCTGCTCACTTCAATATCTTTGTTTTGGGGTCTCTGGGGACCTCAGCCTGTGGTTGGCCTTACAATTTACCATATATAGCACATATATAGAAGACCCATGACTTAGGAGAGGTCCATTATCATGTATACTCATAGCCCTATATAGTAGGGATCTTCTTCAGGGGAAGGGGAATATTACAAAATGCAGGAATATAATAAGCAAGTGAAAGTCTCTCTCTCTCTCTCTCTCTCTCTCTCTCTCTCTCTCTCTCTCTCTTTCTCTTTCCCTTCCTACCTCCTGCTCCCCTCCCTCCCTCCCATTCTCTTTCCCCCTCCTTCCCTCTCTCCCACTTCATCCCATTTTGTTGTTTTTCAGTAATTTTTCGGTTATATCTGACTCTTCATCATCCCATTTGGGGTTTTCTTGGCAAAATACTGGAGTGGTTTGCCATTTCCTTCTCCAGCTCATTTTACATATGAGGAGACTGAGGCAAACAGGGTTAAGTGACTTGCCCAGGGTCCCACAGCTAGTAATTGTCTGAGGCCAGACTTAAACTCAGAAAAATCAGTCTTCCTAACTCCAGGCCCAGCACTCTAGCTAGTGCATCACCTAGCTGCTATATATGCATGTTTGTATGTACATACACACATATATGTATATGTCTGTATTCAATATTTAAGTAGTACTGTATGGTTTTCAAAGTGCCAGGTCTATATTATTTCACTTGATCCTTACAATAAACCTGTGAAGTAGGTGCTATTGTTTTGTTTAGTATTATTATTACGAATAGGATGGCAAATCTAGAGCAAAGAGGAACTTTAGTCAACAACAATTATGAAAATGATGATGATAAAAGCTAGTATTTACATAGCACTTTCTTTTTTCACACACTTTTTTCTCTATTTCACTATTTTTTCATTTGAGTCTTCTTGTACAAAATGACTAATATGGAAATGTCAGAGACAGAGACAGAGAGAAGGGGAGGGAGGGAGGGAGGGAGGGAGGGAGGGAGGGAGGGAGAGAGA
>NW_027187340.1:111931-209193 GCF_028583685.1 Petaurus breviceps papuanus
ATAATTATATAAAAATATAAAAAAATAAAAAAATTATACAAAATAAAACTATTACTTGTTTGCATGAAGATAAAAAAGAACTCCAAGGTCATTAACTGTAAGTTCCTAGTTCTGCATTTGAGGAAAGTGAGCTCCAGTGATCAGGTTATTCGTTTAATATCACAGATGTAAGAATAGCAAACCCAGGGATCCAAAGCAGTTCCTCTGACAACTTATATTTAATGGTAGTGAAACTTTTTTCAAGTACAAGCAGCTGCACATCAGTGATAAAGATGAAATAACCCATCAGTCAGCAAGTTAAATGGTAACCTTCTTATGCTTCTCTTGCTTCTTGTATCTGAATGTCAAATTTTCTATTCAACTCTGGTTTTTTCAGCAAGAATGCTTGAAAGTCCTCTATTCCACTGAATGACCATATTTTCCCCTGAAACATGATACTCAGTTTTGCTGGGTAGGTGACTCTTGGTTTTAATCCCAGCTCCTTTGACCTCCAGAATATCATATTCCAAGCCCTTTGATCCCTCATTGTAGAAGCTGCCAGATCCTGGGTTATCCTGATTGTATTTCCACAATATTCAACTTGTTTCTTCCTGACTGCTTGTAATATTCTCTCCTTAATCTGGGAATTCCAGAACCTGGCTATAATATTCCTAGGAGTTTTCTTTTTGAGATCTTTTTCAGGAGGTGAGTGGTGGATTCTTTCAGCCTCTTTTTTGCCCTCTGGTTCTAAAACATCAGGGAAATTTTCCTTGAGAATTTCTTGAAGGATGATTTCTAGGTTCTTTTTTTTGTCATAGCTTTCAGGTAGTCTGATAATTTTAAAATGATCTCTCATGGATCTATTTTCCAGGTCAGTGGTTTTTCCCATGAGATATTTCACACTGCCTTCTATTTTTCATGTGTTTGAATCTGTTTAATAGTACCTTGATTTCTCATAAAGTCACTAGCTTCCATTTGATTCATTCTAATTCTGAAGGAATGATTCTCTTCAGTGAGCTTTTGAGATTCTTTTTCCATCTGGCAAATTCAGCTTCTTAAGGCATTCTTCTACTCATTGCTTTTTTGAACCTCTTTTGCCATTTGAGTCAGTCTATTTTTTAAGGAGTTATTTTCTTCAGTCAGATTGTTGACTCTCATTTCATAATTTTCTTGCATCAGTTCTCATTTCTCTTCCCAATTTTTCCTCCACTTCTCTTATTTAGTTTTCAAAATCCTTCTTAAGGTCCTCTATGGCCTGTAACCAGGTCATATTTTTCTTAGAAGGTTTTAGTGCAGGAGTTCTGACTTCATAGTCTTCCTCCTGTTCCATGCTTTGATCTTTTTTTTGTCCCCAAAATAGGATTCTAACATCAGATTGCTCTGCTTGCTTTGCTCCCTTTGCTTGCTCATGTTGCCACTTAATTACTTGACTTTTGAGCTTTTTGTCACAGTAGAACTCTGCTACCAGAGAGGGGAGCTTTGTTCTAATTGCTGGGGTTTTCTCAGCTGCCAGAGCTATTAGTTGGGTGCCCTGTCTGAAGCCTCCACACACTGTGGTAGACTGTTCACGCATCCCAGGACCTCCACCCTAGACAGCAATCCAGATCCAAGCAGGTTAAAGCAAGAGTGACTTCCCCTCAGATTGGTTGCTTGGTCCCCCTACAATGTGCAGGCCAGGAGCTCTGAAGCAGCTACGTGGTACATGGCCTCTGTGCCTCAGCTGCTTCTCCCTCCAGAGGTAAAGGCTGGACCATACTCCTGAATTCCCAGTTCAAAGTCCACACTGCATTGACCTTTCACTTTGTCCTTAGTATCTACTGGTTGATAATTCTGGAAACCACCACAGTTGCTGGTGATATGAAGTCCCTCCAGCCAGCGTCTGGTTGTGGCCGCCCTGAGGCTAAAACCTGTGGCTCATGCAGGGCTGAGCTATGCTCCCAGAGTGCTGTGATGGCCCCTTCCTGCTAGCCTGCCAGGCTGTCTTCAGCAGGAAGTTAGCTTCTCTCTGTCATTTTGTGGGTTCTGTAGCTCCAAAGTTTGTTTAGAGTCATTTTTTACATGAATTGGAGGAGGTGGAAGCAGGAGCTGTGCAGAAGTCCTGTTTCTACTCTGCCATCTTGACTCCTACATAGTACTTTGAAATTTACTGAGTGATTTGCCTATGGTTATATAGGTACCAAGTGTCAGGGTAGGAATAGAATACAAATCTTTGGATTCCAGAGTCAGTCTTCTTTACCTTGTACCACATTGCTTCATGTGTCTGTGTGTATGTGTGTGTCTCTCTCTGTGTATATGCTATCTAATACATTTCTGTTTTCTGTATGCAAGATTTCTTATGAAGTGGCATATCTCTTGCAACACGTGTATGACCAGAACTCATGCTGACTCAAAAAAGACTCCAACATAAATTCATCAATATATTTCTGTATTCATGTTCTTACTGAGTTTAGTATCCCATCCTTTAGTATAGGTCTTAACCTATTCATACTCTCCCCTTCTAGCCAATGTGCTGGAAGCTTCCTCCAAATCTTTTATTATTTAGTAGATACTGTTGCAACATTTGGACTTTCCACATGCTTTCACTTGCTCTCACTATTTGATCAGTCCAACTCCTTTTCTACTTATACATTAATTTGATAATACTTTTTATATCACTTTATACCATCAATAATAGTTGGTTTTTACTGTAACTTATTTACTCTGTTCTGTTGAAAGTTTTCTGTTGCCCTTTGAGTCACTTGCAGTTTTGATTCTTTGGAAATTGTAGTATTCTGCAATTCTGAATCATATAACACCCCCAGAAGAATATTAGAGTTTAAAAGGTAGACTTTTATGTCAGAGAATGAACATAAAGTAGATTATAATTGCTAGGATGATGTGAGAAGGAGTAGCTGCTCAACTTTTATCTTGCTTCTATTTTTTATTCTGTCAAAGATTATCATCTTTGAACTGGAAAGGAGAAAATAGAAGTGGCTAATAGGAGTCGATAATTTATAAAGATATTAATAAAGATATTTGTATTGTAATAAAATATCACAAATAAGAGATAATAAAAAGAGATTAAGAAATATCTAGGTATCCTAGGGGTCTTTGCTCAGTCAATAAGCATTTATTAACTATTATGGTAGTCACTGTACTAGACACTGGAGAAACAAATACAAGATCAAGATAGTCCCTGCACTAAAGGGAATTTACATTCTACTAGGTGAATGGGTATAGAGCATGTTTACAGATAAATAAATGCAAGATATATACAAAATAAATATGTGGTGATGGTGCGGCATTGCTGACAATTGGGAGAATCAGCAAAGACCTCTTGAAGGAATTGCCACTTGGATGGAAACTTGAGCTAATAGTGTTAAGAGACAGTGGTGAAGAGGCATGTGGTATGAATTGTCCAAAGGCATATAGTTGAGAGACAGAATGCTATGTATAGGGAAGAACAGCAATTTGGCCAGGTGGGTTTATGTGTAGAGTCCTCCAGGGGGTAGTAATATGTAACAAGCCATCTGTACAATAGAGAAACACTAGAGACCTTTCCAGCAATATCAGAGGTAAAGCAACAATTTTCTTTTTCATCTCTATTATTTTATATAGTTTGATAGCAATAAGACAAAAATAGAAATTGAAGTAATAAGCATAGGCAAAAAGGAAACAAAGTAGTGTAAACTTAAATTTTTACTTTATCTCAAACTTTGTACAGACACTGTCACCTTTCATGAATTTTAAGGTACCTGAGGAAGCAGTATCAGACTTCAAATTATATTACAAAGCTGTAAACATCAAAACAGTTTGGAAATATGGAGAGTGTTTGATCAATGGAAAAGATTAAGTACACAATACATAGTAGTAAATGACCAGGGTAATTTAGTGTTTGATAAACCCAAAGAGTCAAGCTTTTGGGACAGGAATTCAGTATTTGACAAAAATTGCTAGGAAAACGAGAAATCAGTTTGACAGAAACTAGGCATAGCCAGTGTCTTATACTGTGTACCAAAAGAAGGTCAAAATGGGTACATGATATAGACATAAAGGATGATATAAGTAAATTAGGGAAGAATGGACAAATGTACCTGTCAGATCTTTGGATAAGGAAAGAGTTTATGACCAATTAAAAGGCTTTTGCACAGGCAAAACTAATGCAGCCAAAATTAGCAGGAAAATAGGAAACTAGGGAAATATTTTACAACAAGTTTCTCTGAAAAAGATCTCATTTTTCAAATATATAGAGGACTGAGCCAAATTAATAAAAATAAGAGCCATTCCTCAATTGGTAAATGGTCAAAGGACATGAATAGGCAGTTTGCAGAAGAAATCAAAGCTATCAATAGTCACATTAAAAAATGCTTTAAATCACTACTGATTAGAGAATGCAAATTAATACAACTCTGAGGTACAACCTTACATCTATCAGATTGGCTAACATGACAGAAAAGGAAAATGACAAATGTTGGAGGGGATATGGAAAAATTGGGACATTAATGCATTGTTGATGGAATTGTGAACTAGTGCAACCATTCTGGAGAGCAATTTGGAACTATGCCCAAATGGATATAAAATTGTGCACACCTTTGGCCCTAACAATACTGCAATTAGGTCTGTATATCCCAGAGAGATCAAAGAAAAAAGGAAAGAGATTCTATTTGTACAAAAATATTTAGAGCAGCTCTTTTTGTGGTGGCTAAGAATTGGAAATGGAGGGGATGCCCATCCATTGGGAAATGACTGAACAGGTTGTGGTATATGATTGTGTTGGAATACTATTGTGCTGTAAGAAATGACAAGCAGGATGTTTTCAGAAAAACCTGGGAAGACATCTATGAATTCATGCAAAGTGAAGTGAGCAGAACTAGTAGAATGTTGTCGACAGTAACAGCAATATTATAAGGATGATCAGCTATGAAAGACTTAGCTACTCTGATCAAGACAATGATCCAAGACAATTCCAAAGGACCCACAATGAAAAATGTTCTCCAGAGAGAGAACTGATAAACCCTGAATGCAGACTAAAGGGTACTTTTTAACTTTCTTTTTCTTTATTTTTTTCTTTTGCTCTGTGTTTTCCTTTGCAATATGGCTAATATGGAAATATGTTTTTCATGACCTCACATGTATAATCAGTTCCAAATTGCTTACCTTCTCAAAGAGGGGGGGGCAGGATGGATGGAGAGAATTTGGAACTCAAAATTGAAAAAGAATCTTAAATTTTTTACATGTAATTTGGAAATATTTAGTGAAATACAATTAAAAATTTTTTTCAGATTTTTTTTTTGGAGGGGGCAAGGAAGGGTATTGGGGTTAAGTGACTTGCCCAAGGTCACATGGCTAGTTTTGTGTTAAGTATTTGAGACTGGATTTGAATTCAGGTTGTCCTGACTGCAGAGTTGGTGCTCTATTCACTGCGCCACCTAGCCACCTCTAAAAATACTTTTTAAAAGGTACCTGTGAGAAAGATATGTTGGAGACAGGACCTTCAGTGTGATCTTCTGAGATTATAACCCTTAGGCGTGGTAATGATGGCACAGCCTCCTTTCAGTTAACTTGATAGCTTTATCTTGAGAAAACACTGATATTTGCTACTTGCTCTCTTTTATGTGGAGTAACACTCTCTTTGTCTCTATCTCTCTCTTGATCTTTTCTCTTTCCTCTCTCCTCTCTCTATTACCTTCTCCTATTCTCTTCTCTTCCTCCCTCCTACTCAGACCCCATCCCTGATCTTCATGGGAGCTTTGAGCTACTTTGTGTCTGACCTGGGTCCATAGACTTCCTGGAAGCCCACCATTTTAGTGCCAGGCTTATGGTAGACATCCAATTGCCTTTAGGCCTCCTGCAGTTCAGAGCTTCAGAACTCAAGTGATCTGCTAGCTTTAGCCTCCCAGTAGCAGGGACTATAGATGTGCATGTACCACCACATCTGGCAAAATCCTGTTCCCTCAAGAATTCATAACAGCAGAAACAGGCAAAAGCTCTTTAGACATCCAGGTTATCTCTTTTGCATGTACTTATCTCACAAAATAAAAATTAATGAAATTTACTTTGATGTTTATAATCCTCCTTGAGAAAAATGGAAGCTGACCATTGAATTCTGAAGAGTGTTATTAATAGGAAAACAAATTTTCTTTCCTTTAAATCAGTTTTCAAGATATACCTATATAGTTCTCACTGACTTTGAACTTCTTATATTCTTCTTCATCCTACCCATAGAATTTTATTTTTCATTTTTAACTAAATTATTTTTAAAGTGATGACTTTTTTGCAAAGTGTGTACTGTACAATCCTGAAATAAATGTGCCACTCCAAAATAATTCCTCCAAGATATCTAGGAGAGTTAGCTGACTTGACATGTTGAACATTTGTTTGCAGGCTTCAAAGGCTTTAAACAGTATCTTATTAGTTTATAATTTAAAAAAATGTTACTGTGTTTAAATTGTCATTTTGCTATAGATATGTGTGGTTTGTTAATGTTGCTCATCATGATACCTAAGATGACAAGCAACAACGTCATGGATGGCATTTTTTCATTGTCTCCATTGTGTCAGATTTAGTGTTATGACCACATAGTGATAGCAGCCTAGCCAAGGAAACCAAAAACTGCTCCATTGCACTTTGTTGCAGTTTGGAAGATTAGACAATAGTGACCTCCACATATTATTGTATGTTTCCTCCAGGATGATATCTTCCTGGAAGGGTGGCCAGGGGAGTTGTGTTATTATTTGTTTTTCTACTCCTAGTGGGCATAATGTGTGCTGTTGCTTGACAGGGAGTCAGGCTTCTGGTATTAAGCCTTCCTTCTTCTGCCACTATTATGTGAGACTTCTGATACAGAACCTGTCTCATCAGTGTTAGGGAGTTCCAGTTATAATACAGTGCAGACATTTGATAAATATTTCTTGAAGGCTTTCTAAAGACAAATGATTAAACAGGATATCAGATCTTATATTTAGTTGCTCAAAATAAATTATTATTATTCATAGCAGCAGTTTTTGTTAAATTGTCCAGATTGTTACTGCTTATCATCTACCCCATTGGAACCTTGTAATACTGTCCTCTATAGAAAATATAATTAGGTGCTTTAGAATTTCATTACAAGAATGTCAACAGAATATTGTTATAAGATAGTTTTTATCTATTAGAAAGGACTTTGTGGACATTTATATACTCTAATATAAAAATTAGGATAAAGTAAGCTTTTATTATTTTTCATTCTTAGATTCTTTCACTCTGACCTCATAGCTCTTCAGTTTATGACTACTCTCTTATTCTCGCAATTGAATTTCACATGATCTGGTTTGCTTCTGTTCTTACTGCTTTCAACAGCTTCATTTTAATGACTTTAGAGCTGTGCTTTGCCAGGCTTCTTTGCCTATGAACATTTTTGAGTTTGAGATGTAGATGGATAGCAAGCTAGCTAGCTAGCTAGATGGATAGATGGATGGATAGAAGCCACAAATATTAATCCTATGGATTGTGATAAATAGATAAGCAGAGAGGATCAAGGCAAAGTTTGAAGCAAAATATAAGAAATTAGATCTACTTTCATACAAAAAATTGTCACCTGTAGTTACTCCAGTATTAATGTTTTAGAGGGGAAATAGTATTAGGCTCAAGAATTTCTCAAAGAGGGGTGGCTAGGTGGTGCAGTGAATAGAGCACTGGCCCTGGAGTCAGGAGGACCTGGGTTCAGATCTGGCCTCAACATACACACACACACACACACACACACACACACAAACTAGCCTTGTAACCTTGGGCAAGTCACTTAACCCCAGTTGCCCTCCAAAAAGAAAAAAAAAAAAGGATTTCTCAAAGAATCCCTAATCTCATTGTATGGAATATCAGGATTCCTTTCCAGAAATAGGGAAGAGTGAGAGAAAGTGAGAGGAGAGAAAGAGCCAGAGAAAGATGAATAGGAAAGGAAAAAAGAAGAGAGGAAAAAAGAGGAGAGGAGCAAAGAAGAAGGGAGAGGAGAAAAGAAAAAAGGAGAAAGAGGAAGGAAAGGGACAGGAGAGAGAGCATACCAGGTAAGACCTTTTAATGGCAGAACAGTACAAATGTGCAGGATACAGTACTATGGGCTTTCCCCTGTTCCTGGGGAAGTTTTGTATGTGAGATTGTGTTGTGAACCACCCAAGGTCTTAGACTCAGAGAGTTTTGTTTTGTTTCGATGAAAATCCATCATAAGGATTATCCTTGAAGATATCTGAGTCATTCTCAATCCTGAATGTATGCCAGGCTGCCTATTACTAAATTAATATGGGATTTGTGGTTTCTCACAAGAATTTTGATGAAAAGTTGCCTCCTCTTGCTTATACAAATTGTTTTAATTATCTTACTGAATTAAATTAAGCTCAGTTAACTTTTATGGTGTGTCTGCTCTGTGCAAGTCATTGTACTTTTTCCTTGATAGAAAACAGAAAATAGTAACTCCATACTATCAAGTGGACTTCAGTGGAATGAGATAAAGCAAACATATCATTACGTGTAATACAAGGTGTAGCATGATAAGGTCAAGGAGAGGTCACTTTCAGTTGGGGAAATTATAGAAGGTTTCTTGATGGATGTAGATCATGATTTAGGTCTAAAGGAAAAGAAAGATTACTATAAGTAGAGGTGTGGAAGGAAGGAGTGTATTTCAGGCATAGGGGACAGTGTGCCAAATGCATGGAGAGGGAGACAAGGGAGGGGACAATATTGGATCAGGAAACTCTTATATCCTCATAAGATTCATATTCAAAATGATAATATTGGAGCTCCACTGTTATATGACAATGCTCCCCCCACCTCCTGAAAAATGAAGTAATACCACATCTATTTTTGCTTATTCTTTGATTTTGTGACTGAAATTTAGTAAGAATTTTATCAATGTTTGTTCATTGACTGATATATGAGCATTTGTGCTTAAAACAGTGACTAGATCTTGATTTTAATTCTAAGGAAAATTGTATGTAGAAAAACATTCCCCTCAGTGAGGATCATTGTAAGTAAAGTTCTCTTATTTTTCTGTCACAGTCATTTTCTTAGCAAATCTGATTATATAAAAAAAATCTATCAAATCGTGTCTGTGTGACATTAATTTATGACATTAAAGAAGATGAACTAACACTTATTTGCCATTGCAACCCAAGGACCATCCTATCTGACTTGTTATTTTTTTTTCTATTTTTATTTTTATTTTTTTAACTTCTGATTTACATCATTCGTTTCCGCCAGATTTTGAGTTACAAATTTTCTCCCCGTTTTTCCCCCACCCCTCCCCCCAAAACAGCAGTCCCACATGATATCGCCACCTCTAATCTGTTCTCTCCCATATTTTCTCCCATACCCTTTTCAACTTTTCCAGTGGTTCTCTATGCCTCAGTGCCTGTATATCTTTTTTTTTCTTAATAACATGTAAGATGGTATTAATAATAGTATATATAAATACACACAAATATATATATATATATATTTGAATATTTAATTTTAAAACTTTCAATTCCAGATTCATTCCCTTCCCCCCCTGCCACCCACCCCCACTGGGGAGAAAAGCAGTTCAGTATAGGTTGTACATGTGCGTCTAATGCAAAACAATAACATAGTAGATGTATTGTAAAAGACTGCCTATTTCCCTCCCTCCTATCCCACCTCCCGCTTGTTCTATTCTCTACTTTGATCCTGTCCCTTTTCACAAGTGGGTGCTTCCAACTTCCCTCCCCCCCAGCCTGCCCTCCCTTCCATCATCCCCCCTCACATCCCCTTCCCCCCATGCTCCTGGAGGGTGAGATCCCCTATTTAGTGTGTATTTCCCTCCCTCCTCAAGCCAGATTAAATAGGAATAAGGTTGACCCATTCCCTTTTGCCTTCCTATTCTTCCCCTTCATTGTAACCATTTTCCCTTGCCTCTTCTGTATGAGATAGTTTGCCCCACTCTGTCTCTCCCCATCTCCTCTCATTATATTCCTCTCACCTCTTAATTTCACCTTTTAAGTATTATCCCTTCCTGTTAAATTGGTCCCGTGCCCTCTATCTATGTATACCTGTAAACGTATATACACACATTCACATATGTATTCATATGCCCACATACCCTCATATAAAGACATATATATATTTCTAATCCCTTCAACTACTGAGAAAAGTTTCATAAATTACAATTATTGTTTTTCCATGTAGGAATGTTAATAGTTCAACTTTGGCCAGGTGGCCCAGTGAGCAAGAGCACCGGCCCCAGTGCCAGGACGACCCAGATCAAATCCGGGCCCAGACACCCAGCACCACACCCAGAAACAACAACTGGCCATGCAACCCCGAGCAAGCCACTCAACCCCAATTGCTTTAAAAAAAATAGTTCAACTTTGATAAGTTCCTTATGATTTCTTTTCCCTGTTTACCTTCTCATGCTTCTCTTGCTTCTTGTATCTGAATGTCAAATTTTCTATTCAACTCTGGTTTTTTCAGCAAGAATGCTTGAAAGTCCTCTATTCCACTGAATGACCATATTTTCCTCTGAAACATGATACTCAGTTTTGCTGGGTAGGTGACTCTTGGTTTTAATCCCAGCTTCCTTGACCTCCGGAATATCACATTCCAGGCCCTTCGATCCCTAGAGGCTGCCAGATCCTGGGTTATCCTGATTGTGTTTCCACAATATTCAAATTGTTTCTTCCTGGCTGCTTGTAATATTCTCTCCTTAATCTGGGAATTCCAGAACCTGGCTATAATATTCCTAGGAGTTTTCTTTTTGGGATCTTTTTCAGGAGGTGATCGGTGGATTCTTTCAACCTCTATTTTGCCCTCTTGTTCTAAAACATCAGGGCAGTTTTCTTTGAGAACTTCCTGGAGGATGCTTTCCAGGCTCTTACTTTGGTCATGGCTCTCAGGCAGTCCAATAATTTTTAAATTATCTCTCCTGGATCTATTTTCCAGGTCAGTGGTTTTTCCAATGAGATATTTCACATTGCCTTCTATTCTTTCATTTGTTTGGATCTGTTTAACAGCATCTTGATTTCTCATAAAGTCATTAGCTTCCATTTGCTCCAATCTAATTCTGAAGCAGTGATTCTCCTCAGTGAGCTTTTGAGATTCTTTTTCCATCTGGCAAATTCAACTTTTTAAGGCATTCTTCTCCTCATTGCCTTTTTGAGCCTCCTTTGCCATTTGAGTCAGTCTGTTTTTTAAGGTATTATTTTCTTCAGTCAGGCTGTTGACTCTCATTTCATAATTTTCTTGCATTGTTCTCATTTCTCTTCCCAATTTTTCCTCCACTTCTCTTATCTGCTTCTTAAGGTCCTCTATGGCCTGTAACCAGCTTGTATTTTCCTTGGAAGCTTTTGGTGCAGGAGTTTTGACTTCGCTGATTTCCTCCTGTTCCATGCCTTGCTCCTTCTTATCCCCAAAATAGGAGTGTAATGTTGGAATCTTCTGTATGCTTTGTTTCCTTTGCCTGCTCATTTTGCCACTCAATGATTAGACTTTTGGGCTTTTTGCCACAGTAGGACTCTGCCACCAGACAGGGGAGTTTTCGTCCCAAACGCTGGGGTTTTCTCAGCTGCCGGAGGTATTAGATGGGTGCCCTCTCTGAGGTCTCCACATGTTCTGGCAGGCTGGACACACACCCCAGGACCTCCACCCTAGACTGCAATCCAGATCCAAGCAGGTTAAAGCAAGAGCGATTACCCCTCAGACTGGTGCTTGGTCCCCCTACACTCTGCAGGCCAGGAGCTGAAGCCGCCACATGGCGCTGTCAGGTTGTGCTGGCATCTTAGCGGTTTCTCGCTCCAGGGGTAAAAGCCACGCACTCCCACTTCCTGGGTCCCAAAGTCCAGACTGCACTGGCCTCTCACCTTGTCCTTCGCATCTATGTATTGATAAATCTGGAAATGGCCACAGCTGCTGCTGATCTGGAGTCCCTCTGGCCAGCGGCTGGTCAGGCCCGCCCTGGGGCTAAAGCCTCGGTGTGGTGCTGGGCTCGGCTCCCAGAGCGTTGTGCTGGCTGATTCCTGCCAGCCTGCCAGGCTGTTCTCAGCGGGAGGTTAGCTTCTCTGTGTCATTTTGTGGGTTCTGCAGCTCCAAAGTTTGTTTAGAGTTCCCTTTTTACATGGATTGGGGAGGGTGGAAGCCGGAGCTGCGGGAGGGTCATGCTTCTACTCCACCATCTTGGCTCCGCCTCCTAAACTCTCTATCTGACTTGTTATTAACAAACCTTCTATGTATGTTGTCTCCCCTTTAGAGTGTGAGCTCCTTGAGAATAGGGATTGTCTTTTCTATTTGTATTCCCAACATTTAGAACAGTGGTTTACACATAGTAAGTCCTTAATAAATACCTTATTCATTCATTCACTCATCATATATTTTTAAGGTTTTACAGTTATCTCATGTGATTTCATGTTATTAAAAACCTTACTTATATAAATATATTTTATTGATATCTTTTGTTTTTACTTTGCCTCAATTTCCTTCTGTATTCCTCCCCATTATGCCACCCCAGAGATCCATACCTTATGTAATGGGACTTTGGTGCATGCCCAGACCATCCAACATGGAGGCACTTATGTGGTAGATAACATTATTATGTGGACCTGCTTCTGTGAGAAGACATCTGCGTTGACCCCAACCCATGGGTGAGAATAGGCTCTTTTTATTGGCTTCATGACCAGAAATCTATGTATCTTTAAAATTATCACACTGGTAGAGGCTCACTTTGTCTTCCAAGAGTGCCCAAGAGTGGAGGATTTGTTTACTCACTGAGGATCATCACACAGTAATTGATGAATGGTCTCAGATCCCTTCCCCTGCCTTTAGGCTCTATGACCCCCAAAAATGGGTTTGGAGTTTTGGCCTTCTTTTGATTGTTGTTTTCTAATGGTCTATCTATGAATTCATAGATTAGAGTTCCCAGATCTGAGAGCTCAAGCCATGGTGAATTAGGGGCCCAGGAATCCAGCTGTCTCTTGCCTTGAAGCTGGGAAGGAAGCTCTGAGAAAATAGGGTTCTTGGATGGAAGTTTAGTAGGGGCTTTGGACTTTTAAAAACATTTTTAAAATTTCTGGAATTTTTTTAAAAGAGAAAAGGGAGAAAAGAAAAAATTAACATACCAATATTGCATCTAGATATAGATATAAAAGGTATCTGTATTTAGATCTATATGTGGTTTTATACTCATAGACTACAACACACACACACACACACACACACACATACACACATGCCCTTTTCAAAGGAGTAGGGAGGGATGCCTTATATTTTTCAAGCTAATTTTATTCTTTGTAATTTTGAAACTTTCATTTTTTATTTTTGTGGCTTCTGTTGTTGTAGTCATTGTATTGTTTTCTTGGGTCTGCTTACATCACTCTGCATAAATTCATCTAAATCTTTCCATACTTCTCTATATTGATCATAATCATCCTTTCTAACAGCATAATATCATTCCATTCCATTTATGTACCACTGTTTAATCATTCATTAATCAATGGATATCTACTTTGTTTCCAATTCTTTGCTACCATAAAAAAATGTTGTTATAAATATTTTGGTGTGTATTGAGCCTTTCTTTTTATAAATGACCTCATTGGTATCTATATCTAGCAGTGGATTCTCTGGGTCAAAGGATATGGACATTTTAGTCAATTTATTTGCGTCATTCCAAATTGCTTTACAGAATGGTTTTTACTAATTTATCATTCTACCAACAATGCAATTATGTTCCCATCTTTCTGTAAGTCCTTCTTTACTAGCCCCATCTTTTGCCATTTTTGCTAATTTATTGCCTGTGAAGTGAAACATGAGGGTTGTTTTGATTTGCCTATTTGATATTTTGTTATTAGTGATTTGGAGAATTCTTTTTTTTTTTTTAAGTAATCAGGGTTAAGTAACTTGCTCAAGGTTACACGGCCAGGTGTTTCTGGGTGGGTGCTAAGTGTCTGAGCCAGGATTCAATCCCCAGGTCATCCCAACACTAGAGCCAGTGTCCTTACTCACTGTGCTACATGGCTGCCCCAGAGCATTCTTTCATATGACTGTTAATAGTTTAAAATTCTTTTGAGAATTATTTGTCCATATCCTTTGCCCATTTGTCTGTTACAGGATGGCTTTTTGAAGATCTGTGATAGATGGAGAAATAATCTGGGGGTGTCTAAATTAAGGAAATAAATATACTTCTCTTTTTTCTTTCCCAGAAAATTACTCAATTATAATAAACATTTAATTCAATTTTGAACAACAACAACAACAAAATAGCACTGTTGGCTAATCAGAGTAGCCTCAGTGGGAAAGGCAATTAGATTTAAAAGAATACTGTGAAGTACTTTAGACCCATCTCTTAGTAAAATATTAAAAAGGAAACCAATTAATATTTAAGGTAAGGGTACATTAGACAAGCACCAATGAATAATACTTTTGCTCTTGAGATCATTCTAAAAGGGGAAGACAAAGAGAGAGAATTTTGTACTTTAAGGAGAACATTGCTTGACCTCAATAAATTTAAAATGTAAAGGAGGGATTTACAAACCCTGATTGGGATTATACTCTCCCAGAATTTCTCCAGTTAACCAAAGGTATCCTGTGATCCTGGATTTAGAATTGAATGGGATATTAGGGACTGTTTGGTCCAACTTCCTCATTTTACATGTGAAGAAACTGAGGCTCAGAAAGACTAAGTGACTTGCCTGAGGTCATATAAATAGTAAATGGCAAAGTCAGGATTTGAATTCAGGTTCTGTGGGTCCAAATCCAGCATTTTTTTCCACCACAGCAAGCTGTTACAATAAGCAAATTAAAAAAAAAAAAAGATTAGCTATCCTGTCCTGTAGCATTTATCCTAACTAGGGAATAGACATAGGACAAGAGGATGGCAAAATCTTGGTGAGTTTACACATCCCTGTTTTGTGCTTTGTTGAACAGGGTTATCTCTGTCATTCCATACATTAAGGAATCTTACAAGTTCCTAACATTGCACGAGAGCTTTTAAGGCTGTTTTTGTTCTACCAATTCAAATGTTTAGTTGCAAACAATGACAATTTATATTCACCATACCTTCCAGTCATTCCTGTAACCATAAACATGTGGTCTTTATATAGAATAATTTTTTATAAGTTCAACCAAGAATTGAATGGAAGGAAAAAAAGAGGGGTGGGTTGAATTTGGGGAGTTGAAAAACTCACTAAAACCAATCCTTTCACCCTATATCATGAGGCAAGATAGTAGAGTTGTAATAAGTTCTGCCTTAGGCATCAGAAGATACAATAGGTTCAAGTCCCAGCTCTTATGCTTAATTTCTTTGTGACTGGTTATGACTCAGAGGACTTGGGACTAGATGGCTTCTAAGGTCCTTTCCAGTTTAAATTTATGATCTATAAATATTTATGAATCTTAAAATATTGTAATCTCCAAAATAATAAAATTGTGAATAACCCAAAGGACAATGGAGAAATAGAGAGAGAGAGAACAAATGGAGGCTTAAGGAATGTTGTATGATTGGATCTGATCCTGTGGTGAGAATAAAGCATTATTGATCCATGTGTCTCAGTGATATCCTCAAAATAGAAGACCTTGAACAACAATTCCTAAACGTTTCCATTCCCATATTCCTTTGATTTTCAGTAAACTTTCTTATATATCCTATTAATGGAAATAAATTCTAGAGTCTAAAATGTATATGTACAGAAGAAATAAAACAGATTAATTTTCACAAAGAAAACTTTAAGTACATATAATTTTTAAGATCATAAAGTCATTAAATTTTTATTAGAATATAATCAATTTATTGAGGCTCTTAATACTATTTCTTGTCAATCAAGTTTTATTCTCCTTCTTGTATTTGAAAAAGAAGCCTGTCTATTAATTTATTTCTTGTTTCAGATTTAATGGAGAACATTATGGATGACAGAATCCTGATTGGCAGATGAGTTGTTATAAAGGGAATTAAAGCCTTGCGAACATGTTTACAAGGAAAGGAATATGCTTCTCCAATGGTACCTCCAAAATTTTGTTATTTCATTGATTGAAAATCAATTTAGATTTTCTGACTATTGTGGAAATCAATTAACTTATCTTTTACTGGGCCGTTGTTGACTTTTTTATCCAGCTCAGTAGAAGAAGAATTTCACATCCAAATCTCATCTATTTGTTTTTAGTCAGGAGGAATTATTCCTTCAACTGTTTTTCAAAATTTTAAGGCACACTATTAGGCTCCTATTTCCTACAATTTTTTTTTCATCAGCACAAGGCCTTTTTGCCTTGATAAATGCCCTGTCTGTTGCTTTTCAGAGCTATAATCCTCCTCCGTAGTCCCCTTTTTATTCCACTCAAAAGTTACAAGAATTGGTACCCTCCCTGCCTGTTCTTTAGCATTCCAGAAGGAAATAACTTGAAACCTTAGCAAACCACTAAAAGATTCCTGACCATAGTGCTAAAATAATCTTCACTGATATGCATTTAAAGAGAGACTAAAGAAAGAGATTGGTAAGAGAAAGATAATGAAGAAAGAGAAAAGAAATAATAATAAATTATAAAGAATCTATGACATAGGACTGTTGGTGTTTAGACACAGATCATGAGTGATAGCATTGCTCCTACATCTCCTCCTTGGCACTGAATCAAACAAATCTAATCCCTCTTCCACATGACAGTCCCTTAATACTTGACAATAGGAATACACCTCCCATTTGTAATGAGTAATTACTTCTCTCAGAAATAATTTTTAAAAATTCCTATTTTCTTATCCAATTTTATTGCTTCCTCTTTTTTAAAAAAATAGTTCTAATAGCTCACAATGGAAAACTAATGATTTCAGTAGAAAGAATGCTAGATTTGTGGTCAGAGGAACCTGGGTTCAAATCCAATCTTGGGCAGTCTTGGACAAACTGCCTTCTCTGAGCCTCAGATTCCTCATCTATAAAATGAAGGTGTTGGATTAGATAACCCCTAAGGTTCTGTCTAGCACTACATTTATGATCTTCTGCTTAGAGTGTATCACCAGCTGTCACAACCTTCTTAATCAAACCCAATATATTTTGCTAGTTTTTTGTTCTATATGGGATCTTCAGACAACAGTTCATAATGTTCCTTAGGTTCCTTTCTAGAATTATAACTGATGGTGTGGATATCCGTCAATATTGCTTGCATTATTTGCCCCTAAATTCATCAGTTAATACTGGACCTCACATATACTTCTCTCCCACTTTTGGCTTGCTCTGATGACTTCATAAATGCTCCTTCCAATTTATTACAGACTTGCATTTTGCTACTTTCTATCTTCAATTGACTAGACTTCTTGCATTAGATTTTGACACAAGTCACACACAACAAACTTATAACTGTATTTTTTTTTCTTAAAACCCTACCAACTTCTAGGACATGTGTTGGGATCAGTTCAAACATCTCCATTTCCTACATTTCAGGTCATTAAATAATGATTCCAGACACTCAGATTGATTTTTCTTAGCCTCATTTGTATCATATATTACCATGCCTACTTAACCTACTTCCTTTTCTTTCCCTCCACAAAAAATCATCACTGAATGACCAACCTTCTATTGATGAGTCTTCATATTTAATTGACTGGGCTGGTCCTCAAACATATAGTAGACATATAGACTGTTGCCAAGCTCAATTTATTACTTATAACCTACTGTGGTTGGAACTAAATAAACTTAGTATAACTGTATGCCAATTAAGAATAAAATAGATCTGAATAGAGACTTTTAGACTTTTGTCTTGGTAAAACTGTGTGCTTTAGTGACTATAGCTTTTGGCATTTATATTAGCCTCTCAGATATTTTTTGCTTGCTTTCAGTTTGTTTTCTCCGTTATGGTCCATATTGAAGTTATTTGATGACCTCTGGAAATGTGAAGTATTACAGCTTTTAGATGTTTAAAATATACAGTATTTTTCGTTGTGTAGGTAAAGAATCCAGAAAGTGGTATAATTTTTCTGTTTTCCTTTGGACATAAAGCATTGGGCTATAGACATAATTCTTCCTACTCTGTTCAACAACAGGTTGCCATTCTGTTTGCAAACAGAGAAAGTCTTGCAAAACTTTCAGAAAAAGTCTTACAATCTCCTTACCAGTTCAGGAAATGGTACAGTAAGGATGTAGACACCAAATGAACAAATGAAATATTCAACATTCAGCACAGGAAACAGTCGTATGGTGCATGAAGTCAATTGGTCAGAGGCTTAAGTGAGGATTGTGATCTAGACATGTAGCCAAAGCAATGACAGTAAGTTAGCAGAAGATAAGGTAGCAGAAAATCAGGCAGAGGAAGTGCAGAGGAAATGCGCACAGGTGACATAGAAGAAACTATGAAATACAGGGTGCTATTTGTCTGTAACAGATGGGAAAAAAGAACAAGGAATCAACAGCAAACTGATAAATACCCAACAGTGAGGGAGCAAACTATCACAGCCGAGGCACATAAACTGCTGTGAAACTCTCAACTGACATTATAGTTAAAGCCAGAGCTGGCAAGCAATTAACAAATAAACAACATATGTCTCCTCTTGTCCTATGTTACTGGGAATGGATCCTTCTAAGGAGAAGGCACACCTTGGTGAAAGTCCTTGATTTGTGCTCAGGGTACACATTTTAAAATATTCATTTACTAATTTTACAATTCTGGTTATTTTTTTAGCTCATGTATGTGCGGCTACATATACATTAGGCTATCAAAAATAAAAAAGACAGCTGGCTTATAAAAGTGTAAACTTAAAGTTTACAGGGATGTGAAACTTGTATGTTATTGCTTCCCAGATTCCAATCTACTTAAGTAAAACTATATTATAGCAGCATTTTTAGTTTGAATTTTATTTAGAAAATTCTAGAATCATTTGTAATGGTAAAGAAATTTGAAGTTCCTTTTGTATTGCTAAGCTGAGAGGTACTTAGCACCTAGTTCAAATTAAGCCTCTGTTAAAGAAACAGAAGGCATGAACTCCTGTTGCTGATGTGACAGGAAGGGGCTGAGCAGGGAGGAGCAATACTGTATATAAGGAAAAGCACAGAGAGGGAGAGTCAGATTTTCTTGGAGGAAGCTTCATGGAGGCAGAAGCTGCTGCCACCAGGGAGGCTGAAGGAGAAAGCCCCTTCCCCCTCAGGCTGGAGAGAATGATTTTGATTTTGAGAACCTGGGTGAAGTGATTTTGATTCTAGGAACCAGCTGGAGCTTCTACTGAGGAGCTGCTGAGTCTGAGGGCCAGCTGGAGCTTCTGGGAGCTGCCAAAGATGTCCAAGGGCCAGCTGAAGCTGCCAAAGACTGGGGAAACATGTCTGTGTGCTGGTACTTTGAATAAATTTGTCTGTGGCTTTGTTAAGCCTTGACTTCTTGGGAACAGAGACTGTGAAGGATTTAAGGTCGACTGGATGCTGCGAGCTTCAGCATGGAATAGGAAGTATATGGCTGGACTAGGACCTGGGAGCTCTCTGCTTTTGAACCCAGGAGACAGTTTGGTGAATACAGATAGGATCTGGGTCCATGGAAGGGGATCCAGGGAATCTGAGAGATCACCCCAAGTCAAACTAAAATAAGACTTTATTTGGATACTGTGTACTGACAGAGAAACTGTAATTTACTAGTGAGGGGGGGGAGGGGGGAAGGGGGAGGACTTGGGTGTTTTCTAATGATTGAATAGTGATTCATGACTGATAAGTGACTGATTTGTAACTTAGTGTACTCCATGAGTGGAGAACTTTGACTATTGTATTTTGTGACCCTTAAGGAGGCTAGCCTCCTCAAGGATGATTGAATGATTGAGTTGATTGAATGATTGAGTTACTAAGTGATTGATTGACTAATTGACTAAATGAATGTACTCTTTTCAAAACTTTGTGACCACTGTGGTGAAAACTATGTGGCCATTTTCTGTGATAAGTTGTTGTGAATGCTGTATTTTGCTTATCTGTGATAAGTTGTAACATTGTGAATGCTGTACCTTGATTTACTGTGAATGTTTTGCTCTGATTTGTTATCGAATAAAGTGTTCACTATACTATGTAATCAGAACCTTAAAAGCTGTTCACAGTAGCATTCTTCTGGAAAGCTTTCTGCTTGTGCTTGGCTTTATATCATTTGACTAATCTGTCCAAATCTTACTTTCGTTATAATAGTAACATTTTTCTGACTCCTTTTTATGTGAAGTATTATTTTGCCACACCTTTTAATCTTACATTACTTATAATATATCTGAGATTTAATCAGTTTGCAAGATACTCAGGGATTTAGAAGCATTGAAAAAAGTCAGGTTAAGCTAGCAGGTTAAGCAAAGCTTCCACTCTCATTGATTGACCAATAGGTCCCAGGCCAAGTCCCACTTGGTCGTTGTTTGGACTCTGATGGCTCAGAGTGGATGTAAATAGCAATTGTTTCTGTTTTGGTCAGAAACCCTGAGGGTCTTCCCTTCTGAGATTGATTTTTTTGACTAGGTAAAAGAGGCCATTCCCTGCCTCATTTCTTACCTAGACTTAATCACTGGTCATTGCCTCAGATGAGCTTAGACCTGTTAAAGACTTTAGCTTAAAAAGATCAAGTACTCCCACTGCATCCAGGGCCATCTCCAGCCATATCGATTTATATCTTGCCGCTGGATGCAGATGTCTCTGGAGGAGAAAGTGAGACTGATGACTTTGTACAATTCTCCCTCACTGAAATCCAATTCACTTATGTGTCATGGCATCACCTCCCCAATGTCATGGTCCTCTTTGAGAATGAAGGACAAACAACAATGAGTGAGAGAGACAGAGACAGAGACAGAGAGAGAGATTAAGTTCAAACTGTGTCTTAAGAAAGAGAAAAATTGATGGAGGTGAACTAAGAAAATGTTTGCTCCAAGTAATAGACTACCCTGAAAAAGTCCTCTAAAATTTTTCAAAGCAGAGAAAATGTTTAAAGCTGCTTAAAGGCAACACAGTTTAACAAAAGCCTCATTTGAGGAGGAAAAGCAAAGAAATGTATCCAGAAAAGAAATGGAAAATGGGGGCGGGAGGGGGGTCAGGTTGACTGGCAGTCAAGTCACAAAAAGTTCCAATGAGACATAGTGACTGACCAGTCTTCTCTATGGAAGGAGAGAGGAAATGGGGTTCTAGAAGGTAGAGTTCTACAGCTATGAGACTGAGAAACTAAGGACTAGGGTATCAGACTCTGGTCTCACAGCCATGTGGGGGCAGTAATAGAACCAGCCAGATATCCTGAGTATAAAATGGGGAAGAGTACCTACTCCCTGCCCCTGGGAGGTTGTGAAAATTGCTGCTGCTGCTTGCTGCTGTTTGTTCTTCATTCTTGATGAACATCAGGAAGGTGATGTCATGACTTGCAATTGAATTGGATTTAATTGAGGGAGGGCTGTGCAAAGTCACCAGCCTCACTTTCACCTCCAGAACCATCTGGGTCCAATGGTCAAATATAGATCAGGACAACTGGAGATGGCCAAGGATGCAGTGGGGAACCCTGGCCTTTTCAAGCTAAGGTCTTCAGCAGGTCTCAGTTTGACTGAGGCAAAGCCTATTCAGTGATTAAAGCTTAACAAGGAACAGGGAAAAGAATGGCCTCTTTAAAAAAATGTGAAAATTGCATTGAGATAGTGAATGAAAAACCATGAAGGTAAAAAAGAATAATACTTCATGTTTATTTTTTCTGTATTTATAGGTGTATATGTTTTCTTCTCAAATAGAACAAAGTCCTTGAGGAAAGGGACTCTTTCATTCTTGTCTTTTTATCACTGGTGCCTGGTTGGCTGTGGTCCCTCATTCTCAAAGAGGTCCAAAATGACATCCTAAAGTCTAGTTACAGTGTGTCTGACTGTGGCTGATAAGACCAGTTTGAGCTTGGAATATTTTACCACAGGTCAAGCACAAATACAAATAGTCTATGTGAGCATTTGGGGTGAATTCTCTAAATTTGTACATCTCAGGTTTCTTCTGAGCGGTTTCATTTCTGCTTTTTCTCATAGAGCACAGTGGTGAATGGTCCTGTGCCAGTGTCTCCCATGTCACACAATCAGTTCCAAAGTTCTTAAGAGAGACCTTGAGAGTGTTCTTGTATCTATTCTTCTGACCTCCATGTGAAGGCTTGCCTTGTGTGAGTTTTCTGTAAAATAGCCCTTTTGGCAAGCAAAAGTTTTGAATTCAAAGAAAGAGGCCAGCCCATTGGAGTTGCACTCTCTGCAGTAGTTTGAATGTTTGGCAGTTTAGTTTGAGAAAGAACCTCGGTATCTGGTACCTTATCCTGCCAGGTGGTCTTCAGAATCTTCCTAAGACAATTCAAATGGAAGTGATTCAGTTTCCTGGCATGGCACTGGTTTTATGCTGATAGTAACAATTCAAAGTGATTTTATGATACCCTGAAGGCTATTTATGGATCAATGATCTATGGTGCATCTCAGCTACTCAGTATTGACAAAGTCACATTGATTAGTGATAAGGATGTGATCCTAGAAAGATGGACTGAACACTTCCATAGTGTTCTCAACAGACGATCATCAATCAATGCTGAAGCCATTAATCATTTACCTCAGGTTGAAGTCAGTCCCTCCCCAGCTGAAGTTCCAACTGAAGAAGAGGTTTTGGATGCCATTAGGCTCCTTTCATGTGGCAAAGCACCTGGTATTGATCCTATTCCAGTTGAGATTTATAAGGTGGAGGGTCCATTGCTCATGCAAAAGATGATTGAAATTTTCCAGGTTATATGGCAAGAGGAGGTTATCCCCCAGGAGTCTGAGGATGCCTCCACTGTCCATCTCTGTAAAGGCAAAGGAAATAGATTGTCATGTGACAATCACAGGGGCATCTCTGTCTCCTGGTCATTGCTGGAAAGATTCTTGCCAGAGTCCTCTTTAATAGGCTAATCCTTCACCTGGAATATGGTCATCAACCTGAGAGCCATTGTGAATTCAGAAAAGGCTGAGGAACAGTTGATTCCCAGTGCCTAGAATATCATAGAAACATAACATGTGCTTTTTTTATTGTCATTTAGTCCTTTGATAAGTGATCTGTATTTTTAAAGTCTATATAAATTGGCTCAAAACATTTCATTTTTTAAAATAACCCATGTGGTATCTGAGGGTGCTTCCAAACTCAAAAGAGAAGTGGTTCCCACCCCAGAGAAGGCTGTTTCAGGTATGTTAAGGTATAAGAAGCTCTGTCAACCATTACTGTGTTAGACATTTCTCCAGTGGACAGTGCTCAGCTGAACACGTCTTGTCTTCCAGACGCAGGCAGACAGAGCCCCACTGGATATGCGGGTGCTGCGTTTCTCTCTGCTCCGTCTCTGAAATGCTCTTTCAGTTCAAAAGCTGGAGATTATTATTTTTTAGATAGTAACCACCCACAGTCATAAAGACAACAATAGCCAAGGGCTTTGGAGGGTGGAGAAATCCTTCTTAACTTTTTCCCCTCAATTAGTGCTTTGTCCAGATCCCTTCAGTCTTAGTTTAGGGAGCTCAATACTAGCCAGAGATTCTCAGGCCCTGGCACCAATTTCTTTAGAAAAAAGAGTAGATAAAGATTTGGTTAAGTAGCTAATACACTCAGGCTAAAATCTTGTCTTTTATTTGAACTCCATTTCCTTTATTGGAGGACTTGGATCTCTTGGACTAAGGCTTTACACTAGTATATGGTAAGCTTTCATAAGCTTCATTTTAATCTCTGAGGTTTAGTTTACCCTTGGGCATTATCAAAACAAGGGCTATTTGCCCATTAACTGTCAAAAAGCTCTTTAGTTTTGGGCTCCTCTTTTCCTATTCCAAACTTCTTCCAATTTCCAATAGAGATCAATGTGAAAAAAAGGCACGGAAGCAAAGCTAAACCCTCCAAGTAAATTCGTAGTCTGTCCAATATGCAATTCACTAGATGGGGTTGCCAAGGAATAAAGGAAAAGGAGAAGGGAGCAAAAAAGGGAAAATAAGAAGAGGCTTTGATTATTCCTGGGTGGGAGTGTAGTAGATATAATCCCACCCTCAACTGAGCAGTGAAGGGCAATAGCTTCTTTTGGTAGTACATTCACTAACCTGTTATAATGTCCTTAGATTGAACAATATAATATAACTTATATTATATTGTTATATATAATATATATTTATACATATAAATATATAAATGTTATATATATAATATATAACTTATACTGAACAATAACTTATAATGAATCAAGATTCAGTTGTGTTATAGTGAGTATGGTCACAATGAATCTTTTACCTTGTCAAGAATTTGCAATATATTGGGTGAAAGTTCTCAAAATCTTTTGTTTCGGGATTCCTTTATGTTCTTAAAAATTATTTAGGACCCCAAAGAGCTTTTGTGGGTTCTATATATTAATATTTATCACATTATAAATGAAAACTGATAAATATTTATTAATTAATTTTAAAATAGTAAAAAGTAACCTATTACATATTAACAAATTATATATTTTTATGAAAATAACTATATTTTTCAAAATGAAAAGTAATTAGTAAGAAGAGTGGCCTAGTTTTACACATATGCATTTTTGTAAATCTCTTTAATGTCTGATTTAATAGAAGACAGCTAGATTCTCATGCTGCTGCATTCAATCTGTTACAATATGTTGTTTTTGTTGAAGTGTATGGAGAAAATCTGGCCTCACACAGATAAGTAGTTAGAAAACAGAGGAACACTTTGATAGGCAAATAAAGTCTCCATATGATTATAAAGGGCAGTTAGGTGTCTCTGTGCAGATTGCTGGGCCTGCACTTACAACTGTAACTTTTTCAGCCATTTCCCTACGTGATAGGCACTCCCTCAACTTCTAGTTCTTTGCAATGGCAGAAAAAAAGCTATATTTTTGTACATACTTATTTAGGGTTTGCTTTGCTTACTACTAATCCCTCCCTTTATAAATCAGAAAGACTTATCTTCCTGAGTCCAAATGTGACCTCAGACACTTACTAGCTGTGTGACTCTGGGCAAGTCACTTCACCCTGTTTGCCTCAGTTTTCTTATCTGTAAGATGAGATGGAGAAGGAAATGGCAAACAACTCATTCCTTTGCCAAGAAAACCTCGAATGGAATCATGAAGAATTGGACATGACTGGAAAACAACTGAATAACAACAAATTTTTTTGATAACAGTTTTTACTTTGTGGGCCCCTTAAAGCATCTCAGGAAGCCTTTAGTGTCTGAAGATCAACTTTGGGAACCACTGATATAGGGTAAACATCTTTGCTTACTATCAGTAGTGTAGAATTTTCCTAAAATAGTCAAATTAATGTATTTTATTCTGTTCAGAGTAAAGAGTAGATGGCTATGATTTGAAAGACTCTGAAAAAACATTCTTAATCATAAAATAGCTCCTCTTTCATTGATTGAAATTCAGTCATTAAAGATGAATTCCTTTGATTCCTGAAAGTATGGGGGATTCCAGAGACTTTTGTTAGAAGGCAAATATTCAGGAAACTAATAATCCCTCAAAGCCAGGAATTCCCTTCCATTTTTCAGTCCCTATACCCCTTGGCTTTCAGTAAACCTCTTTAGGACTGCCTCTTCAATATGCAGGAAATTAAGTTCTAGAGTTTACCATGCACAGAACTTTCAGGAAACCTTCCTGTACAACTATCCTTTTGTAAATGACATTTTATTTTTCTCAGTCAGCAAAATCTGCCTTCACTCTGTCCCACTCCACAACCCTGACAATGAAATAGAAAGAAAAACAAACCCCCTATTATTAACATGTATAGTCAAGCAAAACAAATTCCTCCACTGACCATGTAAAAATAAAATCTCATTCTGTGCTCTGCCTTTTTTCACCTGTCAGGAGATAGGTGGTGTGTTTCGTCTTTAGTTCTCTAGAATCATGGTCATTAAACTGATTAGAGTTTCTAAGTCTTTCAAACTTATTTGTCTTTATAATATTGTTGTCATTGTAGAGCTTGTTCTCCTGGTTTCATTCTGTATCACTTATACAAATTTTCCAAAGTTTCTCTAAAACTATCCCCTTCATCATTTATTATTGCAAAATAGTATTTGCTCTCATTTAAAAACTGTAACTTGTTTAGCCATTCCTCTAACTGATGGGCACTTCCTCAGTTTCTGATTCTTTGCCATGGCAAAAAAAAGCCAATTTTTGTACATATTTATTTAGAGTTTGTTTTGCTTAGTACTAATCCCTCCCTTTACTTACCTTCCTTCTCTAATCACTCTTCTCCCTTCTCTCCTTTTGCTTCTATTTCTCTATTGAGTAAAACATATTTCTGTACCCAACTCTCCTGTGTACATATTCTCTCTTTTGTCTGGTTCAGATGAATGTGAGGTTGTTCAAATGTCACCCACTCCCCTCCACCTTTTTCTCCTTGTTTGGATCGATTTCTACTTATGCAATCTATCAGATTATGTGGGATAATTTCCCCTAACCTTTCTCTTCCTTTCTCTACCTAGTCGATTCCTCTTTCCCTCCATTTTCATTCTTCTAAGATCAACAAGACATAACAGAACCACTCCCAAGTCTTCTGTCTAATTACACTCTCTCTATGACACCTGATTAAAATAAGATGCAGAGGGGTCTCATGTATCATCTTCTCATACTACAATATAAGCAGTTTTCCCCTCTTATTTAGTCCTTTATGATTGTTCATTTGTGTTTGCCTTTGTATATTTCTCTTGACTCCCTAGGTTTTTACTCCAAACTTTTTATGTAGCTCTGGTCTTTTGATCAGGAAACTTTAGAAATCTTCTATTTCATCAAAGATCTATTTTCCCCCACTCTAAGATTCTACTCAGTTTTTCTGGGTAAGTTATTCTTTATTGCAATCTTTTTTCCTTTGCCTGCTAGAATATAGTATTCTAAACTCTCTGCTCCTTTATAGAGGTGGCTGCTAAATTGTTTGTGATCCTGACTGTAACTCATAAGACTGAAATTCTTTCTAGCTTATTGCAGAATCTATATCTATATTTATAATATATTATGTAGAAGCTCTGGATTTTGGCTATAATATTCCTTATAGTTTTCATTTGGGGGTTGGGTTTATTGTATTGTCAAATTTAATTATATTATTTTGCCCAAGTTAATTTGTAATTAATTCTAAAAGCGTTGGGAATGCAAAGAAAGGCAAAAGATAGTCCCTGCTCTTAAGTAGCTCAGTCTATTGGGGAGACAACATTCAAACAAGTTATAGTCAGGTTTAATTAGAAATGATCAACAGAGGGAAAACACTGGAATTAAGATAGAATGAGAAAGGAGATGGGGAGGTAGGAAATTCCAGGCATTCTGTCCACATGACTTTTGTAAAAGACTTTGCCAAATGCTTTTCTAAAATATGGGTATGTTACATGAGGGAATGTTAGGCATGCTGTGATCATTCCCAACATATGGTCCTCTAGAACAATAGTGTCAAAATCAAATAGAATTGGGGGCTACTAAACTGTACATAGGGATTACTATGGGCTGCATGCTCACTTCAAAAACATTAACATTATCTGTGTTCTATTGCATTTGTATTTGTTTTGAGAAATAGAAATATTTCCCAAATACATTTTAACCTGGTTTGGGCTGCACTAAGGAGTGTCGTGGCCATGGGTTTGACCCCTCTACTCTAGGAGACTATGCCAGGATCATGGTACTCAAAATCATAACTCACAAGTTGCTGCCAGTGTCATTACTTTTACTAAAAAGCCAGATGATACATATAGTTCAAAACAGAATATATTTGATCAACCAGCATAGCAAGTACAGTGATAAGAAAAAATTCCCTTATGGTACCCCTGACACATGGGGTATGCATTCTTCCAGTTTAGCAGGGCATCAGGTGACAAGGCAGGGAGGTAGGGGGAGGGAAGGGAGTGCACACAGAGAGAGAACACATGCGACTAGAGAATGACAGGAGGCACACATATACGGCTACAGCATACCACTGGGAAGTCTATGCACATAATGATCAAGGCCATTCATATCTCAGAGCTGCTGTTGTCTTCTGCCAATGTCGTCACATTCTTCCTTACTTTGTGTCTTCATTAGTTTAATGGTCACTGAGGTATTCTCTGTTATTGTCTGCTCAGTTCAGTTTGGGGTGCCTTCTCCAGGTGGGGAAACTGAGGCAGGGAGGGTTAAATGACTTGCCCAGGGTCACAGAGCTAGTGAGTATCTTAGGCCAGACTTGAAGAGTGCTAGCTGAAAGTTAGCAGGGCGTAGGACAGTTAGGTGGTACAGTGGATAGGGTGCTGGGCTTGGAGTCAGACTTGATGAGTTTTCCTGACTCCAAGCCCAGCACCCTATCCACTGTACCACCTAACTGTCCTACGCCCTGCTAACTTTCAGCTAGCACTCTTCAGAGCCAACAGATGCTCTCTGCTGCCATCAACTGGTGAGCAGTTGCTAGAAAGCCTCTCCTTTATAGGTTGAGCCACAATTTTTCAACTGGGTAGCCAAGTGTTGTAAATCACCAGCCACTTTCAACCTGGAAGACCACAGAAGCCAGCAGAATGCTCCAGGCTAATACTGAATATTCTTTTTTTAAATTAATTTTTATTTTTAATTTTTAGCTTCACTTCCATAAGTTGTGAATTTTCTTCTCCCTCCCCAAGACAGCTTGCAATCTGATATGAGCTCTACACATGCATTCCTATTAAACACATTTTCACATTAGTCATGAATTATAACAAATGGGGAAGATCGTAAGAAAGAAAAAAAAAACAAAATAAAACAAAACAAAAAAGGAAATAGTCTGTTTCGTTCTGTGTTCTGACTCCATAGTTCTTTCTCTGTATGTGGCTGGCATTTTCCATCATGTGTCCTTTGGAATTCTTTTAGGTCCTTGCATTGCTGAGAAGGGCTAAGTTCATCAAAATCAGTCATGGCACTTTGTGGCTGTTACTGTGTGCAATGTTCTCCTGGTTCTGCTCCACTCAATACTGAGTATTCTTTAAACTCTCTGTGTAAGATGCTGATTCAGAGTCCATGGTCTCAAACAATTATTAGATTTTTTCCCTTTAGAATGATCCTGTGACTTTGTTGATATAGAGAACTCCCACCAGGTGAGGGATCTTTCTTTTCCAATATAGCACATGCTCTGCAGCCTAGAAGACTAGGTTGTCTAGAGGGCACTGAGAGGTTAAGTGACTTTCCTAGAGTTACACAGCTGAAGTGTATAAGAGACAAAACTGGAACCCGGGTCTTCCTTACTCCAAGGACAGTCTTTATACCCTTCAAAGGCAAATAGGTAGTGCAGTGGATAAAGCTGGGAAGATACAAGGTTGAATTCTGCCTCAGCTACTTACTAACTGTTTGACTATAGGTAAGTGACTTACCTCTCTTGCTTCAGTTTCCTCACCTGTAAAATGGATATAATAATAGTATCTACTTCATAGAGTTGTTGTGAGAGTCAAATTGAGATAATATATGTAAAGTGCTTGGAAAACCTTAAAGCACTATATAAATGCTTTGATTATTAAGCTATACTGTTTCTCCTTAGAATAATTGTTTCTCCTTGTACCAATCAGATACCTTCTGCCACTATCTCCTCCCTTACCCCTTTCTCACAAGAAAAGGTGACCCTGTGTATCATTAATGATACTTGCAGCTGCTGTGGAGATGCAAGACCAATAACACCAGCACACAGAAGGGCTGCTAGCACAGGTTTTTTGATATGCTTTTCTAAAGGAAACATAGCTTCAAAGGGGTCAACAATCTTACTTTAATTAAACAATGCAGACATGTAAGTAGAAAGAATTGAGTATCCAAGAAAGAATCCAACAGACAGGGCTCTAACTGTCTAAACAAAGTAATAGATACATTATCACCAGACCAGGGAGCACCAACATTGGGGTTCACAAAGTGGAGGGAACCCCTTAACAACAGCTACCCAGAGTCTTGTCTGGCCAAATCACAAAGACCTCAAGTGAACATTCTTCTCATGAGTGAGCCCCAAAGCAAAGTACTGAACTTCCAGAATATAGTTTTGACTAATAGACTCAGAGCCAGAAGACATCACAACCCATGTGACTCAGTGCCTAATTGGCTTAGTATCAAAAGAGGTGAAAGCCTTCCTGCAAGCAAGCTTCCTCATAAGCAAACTTCCCCCTAAACAAGCTTCTCCCCCAAGGCAATATAAATCTCCCTGAAAATGGGCTCTATGTGACTCAGGATGTGTCACAGCTGTGAAGTGGACTGGAGCTCAAAGCAGCAAGACATCCATGGTTGAAATACCTGTGTACCTTTAGATCCGGGAACATGGCCACTTGTTCCAAGGAAAAAGGGGAACACATGTGGTCACATAGGTCTATTAATGGACAGGGAAGATCTTATATTCTGTTAACCCTATACCCTACTCCTTGCCAAGGCAAACCCCTCTGCATATTTCTCCCATATCTCTCCTTTATCATTCCCTCTCACTTATCTGCAAACTCTCCTTATTAACTTGATGCTTCCCTACTGCCCACAGATATACCCGTGTCTCTCATCCTCCAAAAACCTTCATTTGATACTTCCATCCCAGTTGTCATCCCATACCTATTCTTCCCCTTGTAACTAAACTTGAGAAAACCATCTACGATAGTTGCCTCTATTTTCTCCTCTCTCACTCTCTTTTTAATTCTCTGCAGTCTGGTTTCTAACCTCTTCATTCTACTGAAACTACTCTATTGCCAAATCTCATGACCTTTTCTCAATCCCCATTTTAAAAAATCTCTTTGCAGCCTTTGATAATGTTGATCACCCTCTTCTCCTGAATACTTTCTTTTCTCTAGGTATTTTGGGACGCTGTTCCCTCCTGGTTCTCTTCCTGCCTGTATGATTGCTCCTTCTCAGTCTCCTTCACTGAATTTTCATCCAGGTCATGCCCACTAATCTTGATTGTCTCCAGGGCTCCACATTGAACCCTCTTCTCTTTTCCTTCCTTATTTCACTTGGTGATATCATCAGCTACCAGGGATTTAATTATCATTTCTGTGCTGGTGATTCTCAAATTTACTTATCTCTTTACCTCTCAGTATGCCTTCAGTCTTCCATTTCCAGAAGCCTACCCCGCTGTTCAGTAAACATCTTAAACTCAACATGTCCTAAGCAGAACTCATTATCTTTCCACCAGACCTTCCTCTCTTTCAAACTTCCCTATTACTACTGAGGACAGTTCCCCAGGCTCAAAACTCAGGTGTTATCTTCAACTCCTCACTACCTCTTATCTCCCCATCCCCACCCCGCCATCCAATATGTTGTCAAGGTCTGTCGATTTCATTTTTACAACATCTCCCAATTATATTCACTTCTTTCCTCTGAAACTGCCATCACCCCAGTACAGGCATGCATCTCCTCATACCTAGACTATTGCAGTAGCCTGCTGCTGGGTCTGCCTGTCTCAGGTCTCTCCTCATTCCAGTTCATTTTCCTTCTGTTCAGATACCAAAGTGTTTCCTAAAGTGCTGGTCAGACCATGTCAGCCTCCTACTCAGTAATCTCCGGTCACTTTAGGGATCAAATACAAAATGCTCTGTTTGGTCTTTAAATCCCTTTACAATATGGTCCCTTCCTACCTATCCAGTCTTCTCATGTCTTATTTATTTCCAAATACTCTTTGTTCCAATGGTCCTGTCCTCCTGGCTGTTTCACAAACAAGACACTATCTCTCGATTCTAGGCATTTTCTCTGCCTTTCTCCCATACCTGGGCTGCTCTTCTTCCTCATCTCCACCGCTTGGATTCCTCAAGTCCCAACTAAAATCTCACATACTACAGAAGTTTTTCCCAGTCCCTTTTTATTCTAGTGTTTTCCCTCTGTTGATTATTTCCTATTTATCTTGTATATAACCAGTTCCCTAAGTAAATTCTTTTAGTACTCTAAAACCTAGGTCATTTGGTTTTGAGGACTTGAATTGAGCACATATAGGTTCCCTCTTACCATTTCTTTACTTATAATGGCTTTAGATTATCCTTTAAAATTCTATTTTTGTTCTATATTTCTGCAGTCTGCCTATTCCATTGGGCCTTGAACATAATGAATCTGATCCACTTTGGAACGGTCTCTCTGCAATAGTAAGAACAACAACAATAACAATGACAGTTGACATTTATATAGTGCTGATTATGTGTCAGACTCTGTGCTAAATGCTTTGGAATTATCATCTCGTTTGATCCTCACAACAATCCTAGGAGGCAGGTGCTATTATTATCCACATTTTATAGGTGAGGAAACTGAGGCCAACAGAAGTTAAGTGATTTGTCCAGGGTCACACAACTAGTAGGTGTCTGAGGCATGAAAACTGGGGCCTTCCTGAATCCAGACCTGGCACTTTATCCACTGTACCACCTCATAATATTTACCGAAGAGTAATACTATACAAGTTGTTTTCTCCATTGAGTTGTTGGTTTCCCAGCCAAACCCTCCATAGGATACATTGTGACCTTACTCCTTCTCTTTTGGGGCCGTGTTAACAGTGTATAGCTCATGACTCTTTGGTAAATATGATGCTTAGAATGTTCATACTTATTATTACCATTTGACTTACTAAGCTACCTGATGACTAGAAAAAGTCCTTTTAAGTGGAGCTTTTGATGGACATAATATTTGTACAGGACATAGGAAAGTCTGCTCAGCTCCTATGGGATCTCTTAAGGTGGTGAAACCTTTCCATTTGGGGTTTAGGTAGAAGGTAGAAGATACATGATAAAAGATGAAAGGTAAAGGCTGAATTGTACTAATCCTATCATTTTAAAAACATTGACAAACTCTAAACCTTCATGTAAATTAGCATAGTACAACAGCACCAAGCTTTGGGAAGAAATTAAGGCCAGCCTAAAAGTAAGCACACTATTAATGATTGAAAACAACCTATGTTTTTAATACAATATTAATGTAGTGAACATGCATAGCCTTAAGATTCATTGTTATTAAGTGGGGGGGAGGAAGGCGGTGGGGAAGGACAGTGAAAATTCTACATTGTACCAGGCTGATTTTCACTTAACTGTAAGGCAGCTCTAAACTTTCAAAGGAGATCTTTAAGAAAGCAAAATCCTTGATAAACCTGTAATTTAATTTACCACATATTCATGACATCTATGGATATTCAAAACCTACTTAATTATAATGTGAATTCACCTAATTATCGAAGCCATTCAGAACAATGTTAGAAGACTGATTACTTAATGATGTGTTCTAAGCCATTAATATTTTGACATATTTTCTTTTTTTTTTTTTTTAAAGCAATCGGGTTTAAGTAACTTGCTCAAGGTTACAAGGCCAGTGTAGCAGCAAGCACCCCAGTGTCCCCAAGGTGCCTGCTCACACAGGTTCTTGGATCTGCTTTGTTAAAGGAAAGCAACTCAAAATGGGTTAACAAGCTTACTTTAATCAGTCAGACATATATCGTTTACCTTGTTCAGGTGAAAAGGTCAGCACCCTGAACCTCAAAGTATACAGGCATAATTATCAAGACAGAAACATCAAGTAGACAGATTTCCAAATTGTCCAACCATTACATCCATACCCAGTCAACATCTGGGTTTCCACATTCTGGGTTTTTCAAAGCCGGGGGACTCTCAACAACGGCTTCCCAGAATTCAGATCAAATCACAGAATACTTCTCAAAGTGAGTCCCAAAACAAAGCTACACATCAGGGCTTATATAGCCTTCTCCTGGCTCAGAGAATGTAACAACCTTATTGACCCACTGGCCAATCAAAAAGTATCTACTGAAAAACAAGCCTCCCACCCCAGGCTTCAGGTGCACATTAGCCTAGGGGCAGGGAAGATCTTTAAAATTTACATTCTTATTACAGCCAGTTATTTCTGGGTGTGGTGCTGAGTATCTGAGCCCGGAGTTGATCCCCAGGTCATCCTGACACTGGAGCCGGTGCTCTTACTCGCTGAGCCACCTGGCCGCCCCTAAGCAATCGGGGTTAAGTAACTTGCTCAAGGTTACAAGGCCAGTTATTTCTGGGTGTGGTGCTGAGTATCTGAGCCCAGATTTGATCCAGGTCATCCCGACACTGGAGCCGGTGCTCTTACTCGCTGAGCTACCTGGCCGCCCCTAAGCAATTGGGGTTAAGTAACTTGCTCAAGGTTACACGGCCAGGTGTTTCTGGGTGGGTGCTAAGTGTCTGAGCCCGGGATTCGATCTCCAGGTCATCCCGACCCTGGAGCCAGTGCTCTTACTCGCTGTGCTACCTGGCCGCCCCATATTTTGACATATTTTCAATATTTAACTGCTTTGTGGTTTCAAAGTTCTTTAAAAATTCTTAACTCTTCATAACACCCTGATCAAGTGATCAGTGTTATTACCTAGATATTTCAGATGAACATGCTTGAGTCTTTGATAAGAGACCTACTTAAGGACACATGGTGATTTAGAGGGAGAGGCAAGAATAGCACTTAATATTCCTGACTCCCCATACCAAAGGCCCCATTTTTGTGTGTGTCAGCATCCTAATTATTGCATGCTATCTAATTAATATCTTTGAAAAGCTGAACACCTCAAAGAATCCAACCTCCCTCTCCAGTCTGATTATACATTACTCTCCTTCCCCCACCCCATAGTCCAGCCAAACTGGACTTCCTGCTGTATATCACATATGACATTCCATTTCCCATCTCAGTGCCTTAGCACCAGCTGCCATCTCTCATGCTTGGAATGTATTCCCTTCTTCATTTGCATTGTAGAATCTCTTATTTTCTTTAAGACTCGGCTTATATTTCATTGTCTGTGAGTCTTCCCTTTCCCCTTGCCTAATCTCCCCTCTATGCCCCTCTCCCTACCCAGCTAGTGCCTTCCCTCTCAAAAGTACCTTCTATTTATTTTGTTGTTCAATCATTTCAGTCATGTCCTACTCTTCATGACCCTATTTGGCATTTTCTTGACAAAGATACTGGAGTGGTTAGCTATTTCCTTCTCCAGCTCTTTTTATAGATGAGGAAACAGAGGCAAATGGGGTGAAGTGACTTGTCCAAGGTCACACAGCTAGGACGTAGTGTCTGAGGCCACATATGAACTCAGGTCTTTCTGACTCCAGTCCCAGAACTCTATTGATGGTGCCAACTAGTTGCCCAATGTATTTATTTTACATTTATTCTGTTTTGACATAGGTTCACTATTTTCAGAAATTTAAAATCTATATAAATTATCACTTTCAATGAAGATGAGTGGGAGAGTTGCTAACCTATGCTTTCTTCACTAAATAAAACAAATTTATTCTTTAATACAATTTCCAAACTGAAAATTATCTCAAATTTTCCTGGAATACTTTACCTGCATCTTTCATCCCCATTACATTCTCCCGTGTTATACTTATAACTCATGGCACAGAACCTTGACTCTGGGTTTTCATTGATCAGACGGGAATTTCCCACAAATTAGTTTTTGATTTGTGACCCTGCCTAATGGTATTCTGGGAATCTCAGAACTTGGTTTAAGTCTACATTAAATCAAAAAGTTTTGTCAAAGGGCCCTTAGACCAAATGTACACTAGAGTTAGGATGAACCAGGTCTTCCTACATTTTTAATGTGAGCATTCACACCTCAGAAATCACCCAAGTTTGCTTGATTTATTGGTTTGTTGATTTTTAGACTTAAGAAACTGATGTTAATATTAATAAGTTAATAAAACTTAAGAAAATGTTAATACTGCAGATTAAACTTAGAAGGGTGTCATTCATACAATTTTTTTTTTTTTGGTTTAGAGAACCAATTGTTAAACATTTTCCTAGCATATCTCTACTTATAGACAGCCTTTTTTCCCATCCTACAGAAAAATGCAAAAAACTCAAAAGAATCAGAGATTGTTTAATTTTGTCTTCATATCCCCAGGGCTTAGCATAGTGCTTGGCACACTACAGGAACTTAATAGATGGTTGTCAAATGGAATAATGAGTGAATAAATAATAATAAAGACTAAAATAATAATAATGAATGAAATAAGCAAAATAATTTTCTTTCCTTCTGGTTAGTCCCACCTTGCCCCAGGATCCTTTATAGTCCTTCAGATTTATGGCACCACCTTGCCTTGAGTGTTACCTGGAAGGAAGGTGTATTTAGATTGAGAGACGACTCCCTGCTCATTGACCCTGTGAGATGACCATAACCCATGTGGAGGGCAAGGTGTAGGTTTGCTTCTCTATATTAGCACTCTTGTTCTTTTAGCTTTGGGGGCCCCTGTTGTTTCTCTTTTATTTGAAGTTTCTAAACTCGAGTGGGACTCTTCTGCTTCTCTGTGAGAGTCCAGAACACCTCTGATGAGTGGTTCCTCCTCCTGAAATTCTTTCATTTCTTCTCCACTGTTGCCATCTCTGGGGCCAAGAAGTTCCCTGAGAAGATGAGCATAGATGAACAGGCTGGGCTTCCCTGCCTGTTCTCTGGGGTCGTCGATTTCTCAGCTCTGGTCTTTCATTTCTGGTCTCTAGTTAGTGTTCACCTTAGTTCCCCATCAGATCCATCAGTTCCCCCAAAATCAGGTCCATGTGAGAGGCTAGATCTACAGTAGCTAAGACTAAATTGCTTTCCCTTTCAGGGCAACAAGCACCTAGGATAAAGCTGCTCTTCTGCATGCCATACAAAAGAGATGTAATCAAAGTCCCAAATGAAGTATTATTGGGAATGCTCACAAAGTATGCACAGGAATTCTTAATCTTTTTTTTTTATTTCAAGGACTTTTTGTCAGTCTGGTAAAGTTCAGACTCCTTATAGAATGATATTTTAAATGCATAAACTAAAACACACAGAATTACAAAGGAAACCAAAGGTTAGGGGAAAATAAAGATAGTGTATTTCTTTCCCATCCAAATTCATAGACTCCCTGAAATCTATCCACAGACCCCTTGGAAGTCTGTGAACTCAGATTAAGAATATGTAGAGTAGAGGGAGATATCTCCAAGGTCAGAGCAAATGTAACCTTGTAGGCCACCACCCTAGCAAAGATCCTTATTAATTTCTGCCTTAACTATTATTATGGCCTATTTCCCACCTCTATTCTCTCCCCTATTATGATCTATCATTTACCCCAGAATAATTTGTGTTTAGATCTGGTAAGGTTGTCTCTCTGCTGACTAGTTTTCAGTGGCCCCCTATTTCCCTTACAGTAAAGTTCAGGTTCTTTTATCTGGCATTCAAGGGCCATCTACCATGCCAAGGGAAACCCCTCTATATGGACAAGTGTTTCCATTCCATTCTACTTTTTTTGACAATTGTCCCCTCTATCATCTCTCCTTTTTCACTTCGATGTCTTCCTGTCTACTAGAGACTTCCCTATAGGCTACAAACCTGGCTGCATTTCCCCCATCCTGAAAAAACAAACAAACAAAAAAAAAACCCAACACTTATCTGATGTTTCCACCCCTGCTAACTATTATCCTATCTCTTCTCTATTTTTTGGACAAGCTTCTAAAGAATGCAATCTGCAATTCATATCTCTGCTTCCTCTCTTCTTAACTCTTTGCAGTCTGGCTCTCTGACCTTATCAGTCTACGGAAACCACTCTCTCTAAACTTACTAATTATTTCTTAATTGCCAAATCTAATGACCTTTTCTTAATCTCCTTGACCTATCTGTAGCCTTTGACACTGTTGATCACCCTCTTCTCTCTAGGTCTTCAAGACCCTGGCCTCTCCTGGTTCTCTTCCAGCCTGTCTGACTGTCTCCTTTGCTGTATCTTCATTCAGATCACCTAAGGTTCTGTCCTGGGCCCTCTTCTCATCTCCTTTTTTCCTATTGCACTTGGTGATCACATCAGCTTCCATGGATTCCCTGGATTCTCTTATGTAGACGATTCCCACTTCTATTTGTCTACCCTAAACTTCTCTATTGAGTTCCAGCCCCACGTCTCTGACAGCCAATTGGACTTCTGTAGCTGGGTGTCTTACGGACATCTTAACCTCATCATATTCAAAACTGAACTTATTATCTTTCTACCCAAAGTTTCCCCACTTTCAAACTTCCCTATTATTGTTGGGTACTACTGTCCTCCCAATCACCCAGGTTTACAACCTCAACTCCTCATTCTCTTTCATCCCCCATATCCAATCAGTTGTCAAATTGTGTCATTTCTAGTTTTGTAACATCTCTTACATGTACCCCCCTTCAGTCTTTTGACACTGCCTCCATCTTAGTGCAAGCCCACATCATTTCTTCCCTAGACTATGGCAATACCTGCTGATTTGTTTCCCTGCCTCAAATCTCTGTTCCTTTCAGTCCATCTAATCTAATACAATAGATGTTTATTATTATATTTATTATATTACGATATGTCAGGCACTGTGCTAAGTAACAGGGATACAATTAATGAAAAGACAGTCACTGCCCTTAAGGAGCTTATATTCTAAATGGGGAAATAACACACAAAAGGAGGTGGGAAAGGGGAAATCAGGGGTTACCTGGAGCCAGGGCATGTTTTCATGGAATTGAAGCGAGGCAATAAGAAGGGAGAGGAGGCTGAGGGAGGAAGTGTCAATCAAGGCTTGAGTTAGCAACGTGGTGGTAAATTTAGAAGTGATGAGCTTATCCTGGGAGAAGAATCTTGTTCCATGGAGTCCAGGCAGGACAGCAGATGCAAAGTGGAGTGAATGCTCCACTTAGCTTTGAAATTGAGTTCCCCAAAGTATAGGTCTGATCATGTCCTCCCTTCCCTCATTCAGTAAGCTCCAGGGGCTCCCTATTACTTCAGGACTGCCTTTTAAAGCCTTTGTAACCTGTCCTTTTCCTACCTTTCTAGTCTTCTTATGCTTATTCCCTCTCCTCTCCTTCAGCCTTCTCCCACTCCCCTCCCCATGTACTCTAAGAGCCAGTAACATTGATCTCCTTGCTGTTCCTTGCACAAGATACACTATCTTTGAACGCAGAGTATTTTCATTAGCTGTACACCATACCTGGAATGCTCTACCTCCTCATCTCCACCTCGTGGCTTCCCTGGCTTTCTCAGTTCTCAGCTAAAGTTCAGCCTCCTGTAAAAAAAATCTGTCCCAGTCCTCAACCCTAGTGTCTTCCCTCTGAGATTATGTCTAATTTGTCCTGTTTAAACATCTTGTTTGTGCATAGTTATATGTGTTTTTTCCCCATTAGACTGTGAGCTCATCGTGGCCAGAGTCTATTTTTTCCTATCTTTGTATCTCTAGCATTTAGCACAGTGCCTGGCACATAGTAAGCTCTTAACTGCTTGTTTGATTTTTGGCAGTTATGCAGGTTGGTGGTTGTGATATATAATTTGTCACATCATTGCTTTATATGATGTGAAGCAATTGGTCAGGTACGTTGTCCCTAAGTACATTACTATAGTTATATCAAACCTGCTGTACATAACATATATTATAATTGCCCTCCGGTGTTCTTTCCAGCTCTATGTCTTATGATTATATGATCTCTATACTATTAGGTCAGGCTATGCTGGGTAACAAACTGATGGGAGGGGCAGGGGATACTGAGAAAGTATGAGTTTCATCTTTGATGCACTCTTGTAGGAGGATAATTCCAAAGAACATGATGAAAACCAGTAGTGCAACTATGTGGGAAATGATACAGTGCTGGCCTTGGAGTCAGGAAGATCTGCATTCAAATCCTGCCATGGATATTTACTAGCTCTGTGACCCTGAGCAAGACACTAAAGTGCTCTGTGCCTTAGTTCCCTCATCTACAAAATTGGGGGGTTGGGCTTGGTAGCCTCTGAGGTCCCTTTCAACTCTATATCTATGATCTTGTGATAATCTAGAGTGTCCAGAGAAGGGCAAGCAGAATGGAGGAGTCCATGACATATAGGATAAGTTGAAGGAAATGGACATGTTTAGCCTAGAGAAGAATAGTAGGCTCTGTGGGGACAAAATAGCTTTATTCAAGTACTTTAAGCATGATTGTGTGGAGGAGGGAATACACTGGCTTTCTAGGCAGAACCAGGAAAAGGCATGCCTCTTGAAACCCAACTCCTAACATTTCAGACTTTCTTTTTTCTTTTTTTTTAAAGAAATCTGGGTTAAGTAACTTGCTCAAGGTTACACGGCCAGTTATTTCTGGGTGTGGTGCTGAGTATCTGAACCTGGATTTGATCCAGGTCATCCTGAACACTGGAGCTGGTGCTCTTACTCACTGAGCCACCTGGCTGCCCCTAAGCAATTGGGGTTAAGTAATTTGCTCAAGGTTACACGGCCAGGTGTTTCTGGGTGGGTGCTAAGTGTCTGAGCCCGGGATTCGATCTCCAGGTCTTCTCAACACTGGAGCCGGTGCTCTTACTCGCTGTGCTACCTGGCTGCCCCTCAGACTTTCTTTCAACTCTTAAATGCTCCCATACAATTCTCACATACCATTATTCTATGATAGTCTTCATCTTCCAAGTATTTAGAGATGCCAAAAGAAAATGAACATACCATAATGAACAATTATTTGACCAAATACTATTGAACTTTGGTGAAGGTAAAGATCAATGACAAAAGAAATTTCATCAATGAGGTAGAATTTGAACTGAGGCATTGCAGATAAGCAGTTGTGAAGAAATTACTTTGTAGTATTGCCTAAAACTGCTATATTCTGTCTAAAAAGTGGATGGAATATCAGGCTGAAGTAAAAAGCAAAACACTTAAGGGACCCTACAGTAGTTACCAGAGCCAGTGAAAGGGGCAGTGACCAGAAGGAATTAACTAGGAAAAGTTGGCTTTTGATGTTTCCCTTTCTCCTTTTCCTTTGATACAGGAAAGACTGAAGGAACCTATGGAAACATCCAGAGAGCTAATTGGGAGAGCTTAGAAGGCAACTCTGTGCTTCCTTTGTGAGCTCTAAGTAGGCAGTCAAAGGTTTCTGCTGATACAGTAAAAGCAAAGCAAAGAATCTACCTCTGAACTCTTGGAAGCCAAACTACCCTGATGCTTAAAGCCCCAGAGCTGTACATGCTGTATATCTTAAATTGCATTTAAGAAAGGGTACAGGGTGAATCAAATCACTGGTTATTAAGTTGAAAGGGAGAACAAAGGTTGAGTTAAACAATGGTAGATAACAGTTAAAGACAGGAAGAGAAAACGCCAATTGGCATCTAGATAGATTATCTATTTCTGGATGGCTATTCTCAAGGATATCATCCCTTAGAAAATGTTGCATCAAAATCAAGGACCTGTGATTTCCTCAGTGTGGAAACACCCATAGTGAGCACAGGATTCTGTCTGTAAGTCTTACAGCCAGTGGTCATATAGCTAGTAAGAGTCAGAAGTAGCATTTAAATCCATATCAGCCTGATTCCAGGTCTCGAACTCTTAAGTCTCACCATCCACTCCCTACACCACATTATCCCTCAAAGTGAATATAGAAAATTAGTAGCAAACTCATCTGTAACATTAAATACAAAATGACATTAAATTAAATTAATCTAAATTAAATACAAAATTAGTAGCAAACTCATCTGTAACATTAAATACAAAATGACAACTTAAAAGTATATCTTTTGAATTTTTGGTCTGCACCCATGATTTCAATGGTGTGAGGAACTCCCTATGACATATGATTGTCAATAATTTAAAGTTTGAAAGAATTGTCTGGGACACAGAGATTAAGGGACTTTCACATGGTCAATTTGCTCCTGTGTCAGAGTCAGGAATTGACTTCAGGTCTTCCTGTTCCAAGGCTGGACCTTAAACACACTTTACAGCATTCATGCTGTCCTTTCCTAACGCCACAGACTGTTCAGTGATTTTATGCATTCATTGTCAGACACTCCCATAGCTTCTTGGTTCCAAAGGTCATACTTTAAGAGTCATACCTTTTCAAAACATCAATATGATTAACTTCATGCAGCAGAGACCAACCTCCCCTGTAAATGATCCCCTTTATCTTATCAAGCTGTGGATGAGCCTTTCCCAACAAAACAAAATTCTCAAGACTTCTAGGTCAAGACTCATTAGGCTTATTCATAATGACCTCTTATGCACCTCCAGGATTAAATATAAAATCTTCTCTTTGTCTCTTAAAACCTTTCAAAACCTGGCCCCTTCCTAACTTTCCAGTCTCTATTCCTTACTCCCCTCAACATACTCTATAATCTAGTGACTTGAGCCTCTTGGCTCTTCCTTGTACTTGCTCCAACTCCTAACTCTGGGCATTTGCACTGGCTGTCCATTCCCCAGCCTGGAAATCTTTCCTTTTTCCTCTCTGCCCCCTAATTTCACTGGATTCCTACAAGTCTCATCTAAAGTCCAACCTTTTACAAGAACCCTTTTCCTGTTCTTTTTAATCTTAGTGCCTTCCCTCTGAATCTTCTCTTGGTTTAGTCTCAATATATTTTACATGTACATAATTATTTGCATATTGTACCTCTCTTCTCCTCCCTCCACCTCCATTTAAACTGTGAGCTTCTTGAAAGCAGGGTCTGTTTTATTCCCGTTCCTTGTATCCCCAGGGCTTATCACAGGTGCTGGCACATAATAGGTGTTCATTAAGTTCTATTTGACTTGACAGGCTCCACTGAAACTTAAAATAAAGCAATACCCTGAACATCTACTCAACTATAATTAGGTCCCAGTATTTAAGGATCAGGGGAGAAATGTTGCCAAAATGGGTCCTCTTGAGGCAATTTTAATACCTTCTAAGTACTATGCCATCGATTCAAATAAATGTCCATGTGATTGTTCATGTCCTGCGTCCTGGTGGCCTGAACGGTGTAGTTTCTCCTAGGCATTAATAACTGTCAAGGAGACATACTCAGTATGTTCTTTCATTCAATTATGTATTTTCTGTTAAATAAATCAAACTTTTAACTAATTAACAATTGGCAAATATTGTTAATGGATACAATGTTTAAAATTATTTTTATTTTTTAATTTGTGGACTAAAACAAGCATTTCCATAACATAGTATAATAAAAAGATGATTGCATATGAAACTATAATACTATGTACAACTTGCTATTCCTTTTAAATATACAACAAACTTATTGTGTAAATTTCTTTTTTCTTTTTTGGAGTTAATGGATACAAATTAAAGCATCATTATTATCGTGGCTGCATTTTTGTTATATCCTGTCTTGTAGACTCATTCTTGAACAACTAGGAGTTTGTAAGTGTTCTAAATTCACACTAATACCTATTTCAGAAGATGCTATATTACAAAGCTTAAAGAGTTTACTTCAGGACCCCAATGAGAGCTTGCTTTAAGTTACCATTACTTTAAGAACTTGGTGGTAAATGAAAATTTAAAACCAGAAGTAAATGATATACTAGCTACTGGCTGTCTTTTAGGATAACCCCCTTCCTGAAACTGGTGTGCCTTCTTTTCTTACAGACCTTTGGAACGATCCAGTGAAGATGTGGATATTATTTTCACACGACTTAAAGAAGTTAAAGCTTTTGAGAAATTTCACCCAAATCTTCTTCATCAGATCTGTTTGTGTGGTTATTATGAAAATCTGGAAAAAGGAATAACATGTAAGAAATTTAACTTCAGTGGGATATTAGTTTCCATTGTCTTTATCTTGAGATTGTCCTCGGGGGATAAGTAACAAATCTGATAAATCCAAATGTTCTTTTCTAAGGTGCTAGATCTAGGCAGAAAGTCAGGGGCATCAGTAATTCCAATCAAACTTGTTTTATCTTGAGGTGACTTGTAGCTTATGGTTTAGCTTTAAGTATTTAAACTTAATATTGAGGATGAAGTTAGGGGAGAGCTAATTTTGAAATCTTTGGTCAATATCACCACCTACTCTGGTCTTTTGATTAATATTTTGGCATCTTTTTATGTTTGCTTTGGGAAGCTTCTTTGCTAATAAGAATTTTTTTTTCTGTTGACTTTTGCTTTCATCTTAGAAATAGCTGGTAGGGAAGACATATGTTCAGACTTATTTTTAAATGTACACACATAGCTCCTCTCCCAACCCAAAAAAAGGCATGGGCCAACATGAGAGAAACTTAGTTAGAAAAAGAGACAACTCAATTAATGCCAATACTTTTAATTAATTTGAGAAATTGTTTTTCACTTTCAGTGTAAAGAAAGATTTAAGGGAGATCTGGGTAAAATGACAAGGTAACTGCAGTGTTTTCATTTGAAGTGTTATGAAAGCCAAAAATACCTATGTTAAAATGTAAATATAAAAATATGGGTAGCTAGGTGGTGTAGTGGATAGAGTACTGGGCCTGAAGTCAGAAAGACCCATCTAATAAAGATGAAATTAAAGTAGTTGTTAGGAGTTATTTTGCCAATAAATTTATCAATTTAAGTGAAATGTAAGAATGCCTAAAAAAAATAAACTGGCCAGATAAACAGAAGAGGAAATAGAATATCTAAATAAAATTATTTTAGAAAAAGAAATTAAATGGGTCATTAATGAGCTTTTTGAGAAAAAAGCATCAGGACTAGATGGATTTGCAATGAATTCTGCCAAACACTTACAGATCAACTAATTCTAATATAAAATAAATTATTTGGAATAATAGGCAAAGAAAGTATCCTACCAATCTCCTTTTAAGAAACAAATATAGTACTGATACCAAAATCAGGAAGAGAAAAATCAAAGAAAATTATAGACCAATTTCACTAATGAATATTGATGTAAAAATCCCAAATAAAATCCTAGCTAGGAGCTAGCAATATATCACAAAGACTATATATCATGATCAAATGGGATTTATACCAAGAATGTGGGACTGGTTGAATACAAGAACTATCAGTATAATTGATTATATCAAGAACAAAAATAACAAAAACCACATGATTATATAAATAGACTCAGAAAAACTTTTGATAAAATTCAACACTTATTCCCATTAAAAAAAACATCCAAAAGCATAGTTATATATGATTTTTCCCTTAAAATGATAAGAAGAATCTATCTAAAGCCATCAGGATGCATTACCTGTACTGGGAATAAGCTATAAGCTTTCCCAGTAAGATCAAGAGTGAAATAAGGATGCCCATTACCCCCAATATTTTTCTAGTTTCAGCTAGAAGTGCAATAGCAATAGCAATTAGTGAAGAAAAAGAAATTGAAGGAATCAGAATGGGTATTGAGGTAATGGAATTCTCTCTTTTTGCAGATGATATAATGGAATACTTGGAAAATTCTAGAGATTCAACTAAAAAGTTAATTAAAAGAATAATTTCAGCAAAGTAGCAGGATAAAAAAGAAACCCACAAGCATTGCTATATATCACCAACAAAGCCCTGCAAGAAGAAATAGTAAGGGATATCTCTCTTTTTAAAAAATGTATTTATTTACTTTTAGTTCACAACATTCAGTTCCACAATCCCTTGAATTTCAAATTTCCCCTCCTCTCTCCTCTTTTGTCCCCCCCTCCATGGTGGCATGTAATCAGATATAGGTTCTACAAATACCTTCACATTAAACATTAGTTAAGTTGTAAAGAAGGATTATAACCAATGGAGTGATCAGTGAGAAAGAAGAAACAAAACAAAACAAGAAGAAAGGGAGCAAGTAGTTTGCTTCAATCTGCATTCAGACTCTGTAGTTCTTTCTCTGGATGTGGATATCCCTTTCCATTATTAGTTTTCGTAGTTGTCTTCCTAACCTTGTATTGCTGAGAGGAACCCAGTCTATCAAAGTTACTCATCACATATATGATGTGTCTGTAATAGTATACAAAGTTCTCCTGGTTCTGCTCTCCTCACTTAGCATCAGTTTATATAAGTCTCTCCAGGTTATTATGAAGTCTGCTCCTCATTTCTTATAACACAATAGTATTCCATTACATTCATATACCACAACTTGTTTAGCCATTCCCCAAATGATGAGCATCCTCTTGATTTCCAATTCTTTGCCACCACAAAAAGAGCTGCTAAAAATATTTTTGTTCATACAGGTTCTTTTCCCACTTCTATGATCTTTTTGGGATATAGCCTAGAAGTGGTATTGCTGGATCAAAGGGTATGCACTTTTTTATAGCCAGTAAGGGATATTTCATTAAAAATGACCATAGACAATATGAAATACCTGGGAACATATCTGCCAAGACAACCCAGGAGCTATATGAACATAATTTGTGAAACACTTTTATTCAAATAAAGACAGTTTTAAATAATTAGAAAAAGATTAATTGTTCATGGGTGGACTGTGCTGATATAATAAAAATGACAATTTGGCCTAAACTAATCTACTTATTTAGCCCCATCCCAATCAAATTACCAAAAATATATTTTATCAAGTTAGAAAAATAATAACAAAACTAATTTGGAAGACCAAAAGCTCAAGAATATAAAAGGAATTAATAAAAGAAAAACATCTAAAGGAAGTAGTTTAGCAGTACCAGACCTTACACTAAATGACTGAATAACAACAACTGTGTGCTAGGCATTGTGTTAAGCACTTCACAAATATTATCTTATTTAATCCAACTGACAACATTGCATATCTTACATCATTTACCAAGATAAGATCCCAATGGATACATGATCTAAACATAAAGAGAGATATCATAAGTAAATTAGAAGAACATGGAACATATCTATGGAACATACCTACTAGATTTATGGATAGGAGGAGAATTTTTGAATAAACAAGAAATACATAGCATTGTGATGTGTAAAAGAAATAATTTTGATTACATTAAATAAAATAAATTTATTATATATTTATATAAATAAAACAAATGTAGCCAAGATTAGAAGGAAAACAGAAAATGTAGAAAAAAATTTATAGACAGTTTCAAATAAAGGCCAAATATCTTAAATATATAGAGAACTTTGTAAAATTTATAAGAATATGAGCCATTCCCCAACTGATAAATTATCAAAGGATATGAACAGACAGTTTTTGGATGAAGAAATCAAAGCTATATATAATCATATAAAAATGTTCTAAATCATTATTGATTACAGAAATGCAAATTGAAGCAACTTTCAGGTACTGTTTGATACTTATCAGATTGGCTAAAATGATAGGAGAAAATCACAAATGTTGGAGGGGATGTGGAAAAATTGGGACACTGATACATTGTTGGTGGAGTTGTGAGCCAATACAACCATTTTAGAGAGCAATCTGGAATTATGTCCAAGGAAGTGTAAAACTATGTCTACCCTTTGACCCAGCAATTATTAGGTCTGAAGGTGATCAGGGAAAAAGGAAAACAGCCTATATGTTCTGCAATATTTATAACAGCTCTCTTTGTGGTGGCAAAGAATTGGAAACTGAGGGGATACCTATCAATTGGGAAATGGCTGAACAAGTTGTGGTATATGATTGTGAAGGAAAATTACTGTGCTATAAGAAATGATGAGCAAGTTGATTTTAGAAAAACATAAAAAGACATGCATGAAATAATGAGTGAAATGAGCAGAACCAAGGGAACAGTAATAGAAATCATGTTTGAATAATAACTGTGAATGACTAAACTATTCTGAGTGATATGAACATATTCAGATCAACTATAAAGGACTTATTAAGGAAGATTCTATCCACTTCCAGAGAAAGAACTGATATATGGATCTATCTATCTATCTATCTATCTATCTATCTATCTATCTATCTATCTATGTAATATATGGTTTTACATATAGATCTGTGTCAAATATTGGTCTACTCTAGTGTGGGATGGGGTAGGGAAAAGGAGGGAGATACTTCAGAACTCAAAATGTAACCAATAAATCATTTTAAAAGGGAGAGAGATGAGTTTCTGAACACATTGTTAATGTCTATCTTCAAATTTCACTTTTCATATTTTCTTTTAACTATAGAATCTTTCAGAGCATTTAAGTAAATTTTCATTTCCTACGAATAATTTTTGCATTATAGAATAGAATTAGAAATGAAATTAAAAAAATATGAGACTTCATTGTACTGGTAGGGCAGGGCCACTAGGAATAACTAAAGTAATTTTGGGTATTAAGAGAGTGAATAAAGGAAGTACAATGGTTAGTTACTAGGCATTAATTTGACAAACATTTTCTTTTCTTTTTTTTTTTTTTTAAGCAGTCGGGGTTAAGTAACTTGCTCAAGGTTACACGGCCAGTTATTTCTGGGTGTGGTGCTGAGTATCTGAGCCCAGATTTGATCCCCAGGTCATCCCGACACTGGAGCCAGTGTTCTTACTTGCTGAGCCACCTGGCCGCCCCATTGACAAACATTTTCCCCAAAAGGTAGTAGAATGGTCTTAGATTCCCTTGAAAAGAAAGAGCGACACAGAGAAACCTCATCTTCTCATTCTCTATTTTAACAACCCTACTCTGCACCATGACCTCATTGTTTTCATCCTGTTGGTTCTTGTGGTGGCTGTCTCATCAACAACAGATTCACACACAACTGTGTTCAAGGAAGTAGTGAATTTCCCAAGGACCCCCTTCTCTAGTTGATGAGTTGACTTTAATGGAAACTTCCAGTAGCAGAAAGCAGTGGGACAGAAGATAGTGACAAGAATATCATCAATGAGATGAATGTGATAGAAGGAATGGAAGTACACATTGCTGTCATTTCTTTTGAAAAGTCAATATTGACACCAGAAAGTGAAGCAAAGGCCAGTCTACCCCAAAGAGCTGGTCCCTTCTCCCAAGGGACCTCACTAACTATTCAACAAAATCCTAAACTTTAGAACAAACCCATTTCAATAGAATTGTACAAACTAGTAAAGATTTTTGTCTAAATAGAGTTCTCTACTTGGTTGTCATTTAAAATTTAAGGGTTGGGAGCAAGTATTTCTTAAGCAGCTACTACATGCCAGGGAAGCTAGGTGCACAGAGCACGGGGCCTAGAATCAGGAAGACTCATTTTATCGTGTTCAAATCTAGCCCCAGACACTTAATAGCTGTGTGATCCTGGGCAAGTCACTTCACCCTGTTTGCCTCACTTTCCTCATCTGAAAAAATATGCTAGAGAAGAAACTGGTAAACCACTCTAATATCTTTGACAAGAAAACTTCAAAAGGGGTCACAAAGAGACTGAAAATGACTGAACAACAACTTGTGTGCTAGGCATTGTATTAAGCACTTCACAAATATTATCTTATTTAATCCACATGACAATTTTGCAAAGTACATGCTGTTATTATCCTCATTTTTACAGGCTTTGGAGTGAATTTCTTCTTGTTTGTTTATAATTAATTTATGTCTCCAAGACTAATGTTAATAATAAATATTGTATTGTCACCACCCCACTCCACAAAATGAAAAAGAAATGTTTCCTACTTCATTCCACTACCAAAATTCCTCCATCAAAAAGCTTTGGCTTTTGCAGACTTAATAGAAAGAACATGAGAAATAGGTTTTGTGTTCATATATTTTCTTTTCTTTGACTCTCAGAAAGGGGTCCCTGAAAATCTTCTGTATAGAGCAGATGACACACAGGTGTGTGGAGGAGCACTTAGCATCCAGAGGTGGTCAATATCTTGAGGATTTAACAGCTTTGGACTGTAAGATTAATGGTACTCTTCCAATATTAGTTCTAGCATAAACTCTAAGTAGTAAGTGTGTAGGATGTTCAATTTAATAAATTCTTTTCAAGATATGTTTTGCTTAGTTATACTAAATATTGTCAGATAATTACAGTGCCACTTCTTTACCCAATAGCTCCATCTAGAACATTAGAGCATTCTCTTTCATGGGCTTCTCATTCTCCCAGGCTGGATTTCTATACTTGTAAGTGAAATACAATAATTAGCTAATTTTAAACCCAAGGAGAAATATAATGACACCGAAGTTCACCTGATTCCTTCCTCTTTGGTTTTAAGGAGTATGTTTTAGACAGACACTTTGAGTTTAGTCATAATCATTCCAAATTCCCAGTTAGAAAAATTCTTGACATTTCAACAGAGGTTGATATTTCTGCACTTTACATTTATATGTGTGTGTGTGTGTGTATGTGTGTGTGTGTGTGTGTGTATCTTCTAGTTGACTCCTGGATTTGGTGGGTGGTGTTGAAATTTACTGGAAATGTTTGGGTAATGAAATATAGATTATATTATAGTGTCTTTGAAAAAACAAGCACTAGGAAGGGAAATTAGAGAAAGAACTGCCCATTTCTTGGGACTTCGCACAGCTTGGATCTTCTGCTCTGAGATACTTTTGTGCTCTACATATACAATCCTCTTCATTATCTCTTTTTTCTACCACAGCTTTGTGTCTTGAAGGTGTGCTGGAAAGTCACATACTTGAATTTCTGGAATTCTTCTTCCTTTTACCTAGCTTAATATTTATATACAGGATTCAGCGGATGTGATGAAATCTCCCATTCAATTGGATAAGATCTTGTCTGATATAATTTCACTTCATCTAATGGCTTTCAAAGACTTTGTGCACTTACCTAGTCCAAAATTTTTGGATTAATTGATTTATTGAGACATGTTCTCGCTTAAATGGGGTGAAGTGGTTTCAACTCAATGCTTACATAAGTATGGATTGTTGGACAAATATCAGCAAAATAATTATGTTTGTTGCTGCTATTTTGAAGATTATTCTCTTAAAGGAAATGGGATCCCATTAAATGACTAATGAGATGAGCAAACCTTAATATGAAATTTAGGTCCAAATATAGTAGAAAGAATATCAGTTCTGGAGTTACAATAGTACACAGCTTCAAATCCTCCCTCTAATGCTTATGACCTATATGACCTTGGACAAATCACTTAACTTTCCTGGATGGACCTCAGTTTCCTCATCTGTAAAATGAAAGAATTGGACTAGAAAACTACCGATGTTCCTTCCAACTTTAGAACTAATGAGTCTTTGATCCTATAATTTTTACCCATGATGACTCATGAAATGGTGAACCTTTCTTGGCTAAGTATATGATAGGTACATACTCATCAAGATGCCAGTGATTCTTATGAGTAAAATTGACTCCAGAGCTTAATTGAATGGTATATATTTGATTACAAATTAATTTTCAAAAGATTATTTTTTACCTTACTGGGCATTAGTATGATAAAAAAAAATAACCTGTCTGCAGCAGAGAACCTTAAACTAAAGGTTCCAAATCAGTCTCTCATAAGTACTGATGCCACCACTAGGATGAAGAATGGACAAGATCATTGGAAGCAGTGTGGTCTCATGGCAAGAGCCTCAGTTTTGGAATATGTCGTAATCCCAGTTCAAGTAATAACTAGCTGAATGACTTTAGGCAAAGCACTCAACCTCACAGTGCCATTTCCCTCTCAATAAGACAAAGACAACTAATAGCTGTTTTATTGTAGGATTGTCATGAAAAAAAAATGAGACCATAGATGAGAGAGGTTTTTTTTTGGGGGGGGGGGGAGAAAAACTATAGCCAGTATGAGATGACGTCATCTAAAAGAATAGGTAAAAAGTTGGGATTGGTGAATACAAATGGAGATAATGTCTAATAGTGATCACTTGGATCTGGTTTGGGTTTTTTGCATGTGATGTGATGTTGATTTAGGAGAGCAACTGCTCAATTACTCAGTCTTTTTCTCTTTTTAGAAAAGTGAAAGTATGTCAGCCTATTGTAGATAGGTGGGATGAAGATGAACTATTTTGATATTTTCTGAGATTTTCCCTATAAAAGGCCTTTTAAAAAGAAGACTTAATTTGTAATGATGACAACCAGCAAAAGGGGATAGGCCAGCTGTGAAGAGAGATTTTTTTTAACCATTTTTTCCCTTTTGTTTAACATTTGCACAAAAGTTTGATTAACCCTTCCAACACTTAACAGTAAAATAATGGTACATTTGATGGAAAGGAATGTTGACTATGCTGTGTAAAAATAGCTTAAATTTATTTGGGACAGATGAAGAGACTTTGCTTCTGAAAAATGAAGAGCTTATATTATGAACTTTTCCTTTTCTTGCCTTTCTCATAGAGGAAGAGTACTAGACTTAGAATCAGAAGGGCTGGGTTCAAATCATCTTTAAACACTGAATAGCTGTATGATCCATCTAATCTCTCTGAGTCTCAGTTTTTAAATCTACATATGGAATAATGGCGTATGCATTCTATACAATCGCCTACATATTAGTCATGCCATCCAAAAACTTTGACTGATGAACTAAAAAGAATATTTAGTTTTTTATGGAATTGCTATGTGATTGTCATTAACTTCTCTGCCAGAAACTCTGAATTGAATATAAAATATCAGCTTCTTTTCCCCACCTCCTTATCTAGCATAGCTATTTTAAAAGATACCTTTATTTTGTAGAGGTTTTTTGCATCAGGTATTTTAGCAGACCCACCTCCACCCCTAGGTACTAATTCTTTGGAATAGTTCAGAAATATTGTCTTAAATAGGTGTAAGGTGATAGGGATTCTATTGTCTAACTCTAATTTCTATGACATCCCAAGTGAAAGAGAGAATGAGGTCAAAAATAAGAATCTCCTTATATAGTTATTTGTTAAATTAGCCTATTAACTACATAACAACAAACAAAGTAATGACTGAGTACAACAGCATTTTTTTCCCCCAAGGAGCATATATTTGACTATTTTAGTGGGGTGGTTTATTGAACAGCATATGAGGTGAGATGCAGGACTGGAGAGTATATTACTGTATTATCAACTTTCTGAAGGCAAGAATTATGCCTTATTTATTTTTCTATCCCCCATAGTCTAGCACAGTATCCTGTACATAGTAGGTGCTTCTTAATAAATCACTATTATATGAATGAATGAATGAATGAATATTGCTTTAAATGCATTGTAGCACGAGTATGGTAGAAAGAACCCTGAACTTGGAGTCAGGAAATCTTGGTTGGATTCTAGTCTCAAATACTAGGTGTGTGAATTTGGGGAAGATACTTAACCTCTATGGGCTTCAGTTTTTTTTTTTTTATCCATGAGACCGAAGTTTATAATATTGGTACTGTATCTCTTCCACAGAGCTGCTGTGAAGTGTTTTGTAAAAGCTAAAATGACATAAACATGTGCTATCAGTTATACTAAAAACAAGTAGATTTAGTTGTTTTTATATGTATGGGGTAAATACTTTAACATGCTCAATTTGGGGGAGTTAGTACTTAATTGGCATTCAGATTATATTTTATTTAAGGTTTGTAAAATACTTTACATGCATTATCTCATTTGAACCTCAAAACAACCTTGAGAGGTAAGGTACTAAAGGTATTGTTATCTCCATTTTACAGATGAGAAAACTGAGGCTTAGAGAGGTTAAATGATTATTAATTCTAAGAATTGAAATATGGGAAAATATACTTAAGATGAAAAACATTTTGAACTTAATTCAGTCTTTCTTTAGAAAATCCTCAAGGATCATATTGTTCATAATAACAAACATAAATTACTATCATTCTAGGGTTTTGAAAAATCTATTGTTCAAGAATCCTCTTTGATAGAATGTGGGATAAACCAGCCTTCACATCAACTCAAAAAGATCTTTATATTTATGTACAAGGAGTAGGGCAGCATGAAAAGGAATTGGAGAAATGGATTAGAGATAGGAATATTTAAAAAGGCAAAATAGTTTTTTAATACTAAAATTAAAGGTACATTTTTTCCATATTTGTGATCATCTATAAACAAACTCACCAAGTAATGAAATCAACTTATTCTTAGTCTATTTATGCTACTTTTTTTTTCAGTATTTCGTCAAGGTGATATTGGAACAAACTGGTATGCAGTCTTAGCAGGATCCTTGGATGTTAAAGTATCTGAAACCAGTAGTCACCAGGTAAGGGTTCAATTTATTTATTTTAGAATCAAGCTTTTTTTTTAAATGGCCAGATATAGTATTTTATATGAAAGAAAATGATTAAAAACAATACAGATAACCCCATATATTTTCATGCATTTTCAAGTTTCTAACTACAAAAATCAACTCTATCCTTTTCTTCTTCTTAGAATTTCTATGATATCTTCTCAAGAGTCTCCTCCATCATAATGCCTTACTTCCTATTATGCTGTGTTCTCCAAGAATTGAGACCTCACCACTTTTGGGAGATGCAGGAGAATTCTGATAATCATTGTCGACTCATTCTCTCTGTCTCTGTCTGTCTATCTGTCTCTGTCTCTGTCTGTGTCTCTCTCTTTCTCTCTCCTGTTCCTTCTTTCCTCCCTTCACATAAGAAAGGAAAATTGATTACTTGGAAAGATAATAGAAATGAACAAAGATAGCTAAAGAACAAATGCTATACTTACCCTTGGTACAACAGGCTCTTAGCTTTCAGAATATTTTTTTTCCATCTGTGACACGATCATAAATTTTCCACAGTGTGCTCTTAGGAGGAATAAATTGATATAAACAGGTCTTTGAACCAACCCATCTTCTATGGGCTGGACTCTACATATGCAGGATAGCAGTATAGGTCAGGTTTTTCCTCCAGAGGGATACTTTCCTCACAAGTCAGTGAGGATGTAGCATTTCCTGACTTATATAGGGACTTATGTGTCCCTGACTTATACACAGGGGACTAGGAAGCAGCAACATCACTAACTAACTTTGTATCTAAGGCAAGAAGCTAATGGTGCCCAACTCATCCTTAACAGCATAGGATTCTTGGCATAGGAGATGTATATTTTAAGAATTTTCTACAGGGTACAGCAGAAAGGGCATTTGGAGTAAGAAGATCTGGGTTTAAATCTTGCCTCTAACACTTATTACTTTTCTTTTTAAAAATAACTCTTTTCCATCTGACTTGAAGCTAAAACCTGTATGTGTTATCCGCCTCTTTAGAATATAATCTCCTCAACATCAGAGACTACTTTGCTTTCCTGTTTGTATCTCCAGCACTTAGTACAGTGTTTTGTACGTAGCAGTTACTTAACAAATGTCTTTTTGTTGATTCATTCGTTCCTACATCCATCCATTCATTCCTATATATGTGATTTAGAGCAGTCATTTAACTTCTTTGGGTTTCAGTTTCCTCATCTGTAATATGAGGAGTTTGGACCTTTGAGGCTTACATCTTTGATACCTATGATGCCTTAGGTTTGTTAGACCTTTTATTGCAGCTGGGGAGGACCCTGACCTCACTCAAGCACCAGAAATTACTTTAGTAGGAGACAAAGCCTTTCATTACAAAACTTGAGAGGAGACTTAAATTGAAATACCAGGAGACATCAGAATAGCTTTTGACACTGGGCACCTAAAAGAGAGGGGAACCATAAAGAGGAGGGAACCCAGCATACAGAGAAGTCTGGAGTGTGAGGAAGGTTCCAAACTTATAAACTAGAGGCCTGCTTTTTTGTTCTCATCAGTGGGGCCTTCCATTTGTGGCTGTGCTGTTAAATTCAGAAAGAGAAGATGGCCAGCAGAGGGAGCTAGTTTACCATTCAAAATGTTCCCTAACGCATGGGATGAAAAGGTAGAATGGATGCTTTGTCTTATTTTCAGAGGGTCACAAAGCTGGGGGGGAGAGCTGACCCTTTGGACAAATACAGCCAGGATCCATCCAGGTCTTGTTGGGCTGGAACAATGGGTTGGAAAGAATAATATAAAATTCATGAGTGATAAACATTAATTCCATATTTGGCTTCAAGAACAATCTCATGTTACAAGATGAATATATTATGTCTAGACAGTTCATGTGGGGAAGCTCTTGGTAGCTTTAATGAAATGAAAACTCAGCTGTTTCACATGTCAACCTAAAAGTCAACGCACTCTTGGACTTCATTAAGAGACACATAGTATGCAGAATAAAGGACATAATAGTTTCATTGTGTCCTGCTATTATAGTTTGACCAAAGCTGAAGTATGCATTCAGTTTTGGATACCATATTTTAGGAAACAGGCAAGTTAAAGAACCTCCAGAAGAGAGAATCAGCATGCCGAGTGACCTTGAAATCTAGGGGGTGGAAGGTAAGGAGCAGAGATTTATAATAGTCTTCAAATATTGGAAAGGCAGTCATATTGGCAGAGGGATTACACTTCTTATACTTGGGTCTAGAGGTAGGTAGGTAGCTTAGTGGATAGAGTGTTGGGCCTGGAGTCAGGAAGACCTGAGTTCAAATTTGACCTCAGATACTTACTGTGTGACCCTGAGCAAGTCACTTAACCTCTGTTTGCTTTAATCCACTGGAGAAGGAAATGACAAACTAGTCCAGTTTCTTTGCCAAGAAAACTCCACGGACAGTATTGGCATGCTATAATCTGAGTGGTCACGAAGAGTTGGGCGTGACTGAACAACAACTTGGGTCTGCTAGGCAGAACTAGTAGCAGTGATTGGAAACTTCAGAGAATTCAACATAAAAAATTTCTTAACAATTGGAGCTGCTTCAGACTAGAATGTCAGGTACTGGATTTCTCATCACAAGATAGGCCTTTAAAACAAAAGCTGTGTTACTGACCATTTGTTGGTAACATTGTAGGGGGAGGGGGGAGGTTCTTGTTCTTTCTACCCAGAGATCCTGTGACTGTATGAGGAAGACTCCCAGCCTACTGGCTTACTGCAGCATACCTGGGCATGTTGATTTGATGCATTAACATTTTAAGACAAGTAAGTTGAGAAACAGTGGCCAAAGACATTAAAATTGACTGAGTTCTTAGCATGGCCTTGAGCCTTTACATCTGGTTCCTCTGACTTCCTCAAATTCCAAATTTTTGGCAGTATTCAGTGAAGGTCAGTGAGGGTCCCTATCCTCTCCCTCCCACATAATCTTATTCATTCTACTCCAGAAGAAGGAGTCTGGATGTAAAGGAGTGTTGCTAAATGGAAAGATGAAAGACTAGAAGAAGGGGGCCCTTTTCTTGGAGAAAGTGTCTGAAAAATGTGCCTTTCCTGCTCTCAGGTGTTAGTCCAACTTTGAGTTTTGGCTACCTTTACTGCCTTTTTTTTAAAGCAAGCTATTTTTCTTAATGTGGTATTCCTAGAAAGTGTTTAGGAAATGCTATTTCTCTAGTATAGTAAGTCCTCAACTTAAGAATGTATTATATTTTTAAAAGTTCATTTAGAATAAATTTGCAGTTTGGAACTCAGAATACAATTCTCCATAGAACCAATATTGCCTGTCTGTGGCCGTTTGTTTTGTAGGACAATCCACAAAAGCTCATGTAATTTGTAATCTACCAGATATGTGGTAGTACTGAAAATGTACTGCTTTAGAACTTAATTACTACATGGGGCAGTGTTTCTATGGATTCAGAATCCATTTCTATGGAAAATTGATTCAGAATGCCAGTTTGGGGCACCAAGAAAATATCTAGCTACAGAGGAAAGAGGAATTCCCATAGTTTCTAACTACTTCTGTGACCTAAACAGTGTCTCTAGGAGTTGGGGGTGGGCATGGCAAAAGAATAGGAGTAGGTATGGGGAATATACAGGGTTTGCTGGAGCTCCAGTCAAATGACTGTCAAAAGTCAACGGTTAAATTTTCAGTGTGAGCATCCACACCTTCGAAATTGGCAAATGCCACAAATCAGGGCTTGATTTATAGAACTGGTTGTTAAACATTTATCAATATGTTACTAGGTGAGGAGTATAGGCTCACAGAATTTAGATCTGGAAGTATTTTAGACCCTTTTTAGGAAAGATGGAAGCAAGACATAAGGAAGTTAAGTGTCTTGACAAGAATTGAGGGAAGCAAGAGAAGGGGGGATGGGAGCACCAAGGTTTCAAGGATGACTTTATGGTGCTTCCTGGCTTCCTTCTGGTATAAATACCTGGAGACCTTTGTCCCTTGGCATATCCTGGTAATCCTCCTCCATCCCTCCAACCCTTTCCTTTCTCTTACTAGCCCAAGGGATTGGCTAGCCTGCTTCCCTTTCCACTTTTATCAACTATTGTTTCCACTTTGACCTTTTCTCCTTCAAGGAACACTGTAGAACAGTTTATTCATTGTTTATCCCTTACCTTCCTGTTTCTGCAAAAAACACCCCTTTTGGAGTACTTATAAGTGGAAGACTGATGAAGCCTATGGACATCTCAGAGTAATATTTTAGATGCATGGAATAAAAAATGAAATCACAAAGGAAACCAATAATGTTGAAATACAACTATTTAAATATATTTTAAAAAACAAAGATCATGGATCCTAAATTAAGAAACCCAGAGTTAGAGGTAGCCTCACTTTAGAACTAGTTCATTTAATTTCCATTTGGAGGAATTCTTTGCTGAGACTTTGTCTAATTTCTTCAGGATGCTTTTTCTGAAAGCCAAGGGATGCAAGAACTGAAAGCCTAACCAAATTAGAATCTAGCTAATAGAGTTTAATCCTGCAAAAAAAAGAAAATAGTACAATGATTCATTAAATTACCTACAGTTTTAGTTCTTAAATGTCTATTTGAAGCCCTAATAATTAAGTGTGATAAGAGCCTGACAAAAACAAAACAAAGCCAGCCATATGGGTGATGGTAGAAAGGGAGCCATGGGATCAGAAGACCTGGGGTCAAGTCTCAGATCTGCCACTTACTGGCTATTTGATTTTGGATGAGCTAATTCAGCTCTCTGGGCTTTAATTTCCTTATCTACAAAATAAAGACCTCAAACTTAGATGTTATGAAAGGCCTTTTCCAATTGAAAAAATCCATGGAACTGTGTTTCTCTCTAGCTGTTACTGCAAAGCTGTTGTTTTACCACAAGAGGGCGGTACTAGAATGTCAAAAGACAGAAAACCTATTTGTTACACTTGGAATTCTAACTTTGAATATTTAAGAAAATTGCTTAGCAATTTCATTTTTCTCTGAGAAACACAAAATCAAAAACAGGTATATTTTGGTGAAATTTAGGAAACTAATTTGTTTACCAATTTTAACTCCTCAGTAATTCATGCTTCCCTCTTCTGTCATACAAAGACTGTATCTCTAAAAAGTCTTACCAGTAATGTATGTGTGGATACTAGGCTATTTCTTCCATAGAAGAGATACCTACCTCCCTTCCTCCTTTGGTCTCTGCTTCTCTCCCTTTCTCCTTCTCTCCTTCTACTTCTCTTTCCCTCTCCCACTCTTTCCTTTTCTTTCCTCTCCTTCTTCCTCTCTCTCTCTCCCCCCTTCTCTTTCCAATAAAAGATCTCTTCTAGAATGCTTGTTTGTGGCAGGCAGTAATCAATATTGTTTGTAGTGGCAATTGTAATTCCTTACTATTTATTAATGTTTAAGTTGTGAGAGAAGTTAAATAATTTGATGGTTGGTTTTTTTCCTCAGCATATTGCAGGCTTTCTCATCTACAGAAAACTTTTGGGGGAATAGTCTACAAGTATATCCCTGTATATACTATACATGGTGAAAATGTGAGAAAGTTATAGACAGCTGTTCTCAGACAGTTTCTACAATAGATTAGGTCTTCATATTCCTATAGATGATGAAGAGAAGTAACAGATAATAAGATTGTGCTGCTTTTATTGGAATATTCATTATTGATTACTTATTAAGCCCTCTACCCCCAAGTTTCACCAGGAGAACAAAACTAGCCTCAAAGGCTACGCTCCCTCATGGAATCCCCTAGGCATGTGTTAAACTCTTCCTAGAGAGAGTCATTAATAGACACTATAGACAATACTTTGGGCCACTTCCTCCCAAGATTTCCTTATTATCACCATCAAGTGATGCATTAAACCAGGAACAGTTCTTACCATTGTCAAGCAGAGTCTCCTTGTTGTTGTTTGTCCATTATTCTGGAAGAGAATCGGAGAATCAGGGAGGTCGTGTCTTGACTTGAAACTGAATTAGATTTAATCGAGGCAGGCCTATGCAAAGTCACCAGTCTCACTTTTTCCTCCAGAGCCATTTGGGTTCAGTGGCAAGATATAGATCAGGACTACTGGATGTGACCATGGATGGAGTAGGAGACCTGGGCCTTTTTATGCTAAGGTCTTTCCCAGGTCTTAGTGTGTCCAAGGCAATGCCCATTCAGTGATTGTAGCTGGGTAAGAAATGAGGCCAAAAATGACCTTTTTTTACCTAGTCAAAAAAAAAGGCAGTCTGGGGGAGCTGTATAAAAGACAAAGGAGGGAAACGTTTCCCTATAAATGGTTGTTCTCTTGATGCTCCAGTTTGTGGATGACATCCTCTCAGTTGTACTGAATCCTGGAACACCACATGGTATTTCAGAGACCCATGGCCACTCAGAAGGGATTGGTGTTGCAAGCAGATGAAGCAAGTCAGTGAAAACTAAAGAATATGTATTACCTATATTACAAAAATATCAAGACAGGTAGGTGGTACAGGGGCAAGAGTACTGGAATTGGAGTCAGGAAGAACTGAATTAACATGCTGCCTCAAACTCTCCCTAGCTGGACAGGTTAGTTAACCTTGCCCAGTCTCAGTTTCTTCATCTGTAAAACAGGGGGAATAATGCCTCATATGGTTGTTGTAAGGATCAAATGAAATAACATACACAGTGCTTGGAAATCTTAAAGCACCATATAAATGCTAGCTATTCATATTGTTACTGTTATGATGATGGCATACAATTGGATAATAGATTACATTTGATGTCATTTTGATGCCCATTAAGTTACTCCATGAGTACATGCATCTTGGACAGGAATTGTATATGGATAATTACTTTGACTTAGAATTCATTAGGAAGAGAGTGGACTGGATTATGTTTGGGAAAAACACAGTGCTTTCGGTGATTCTAAGATGGCTTCCTACTACCAAGGCCAATCTTTATAAACAATAGCATGTAACTTCTTGGAGGGCAAGAACTATTTGATTTAGTCTTTGTATCTCTTAACACATTGTGACTTGCATGTAGTAAATAATAAAAAAGTATTTGATGTACATAATCTCCTGCTATATGATCTTAATCATGGAATACTTCAAATTCAGAAGAATCACCATTTCTTATGTCCCAAAAGACAATGGATAGTAGTCAGCGAAAGTAGGTTGAAACATATTATCATTGATAGAAGTGCCATAAGTTACATTTGTGCCTAGAAAAGAGATGGGCCAATCAAGGTTCAGGGTAGCTATTCTGTGAAGGATTTTCAGGATGACTTCGACAAGGATAAGGCAACAACATGAGAAGGCATGGATGGGCTGAAATCTTCACTGATGGAGTGAATGCCCATAACTATGAGATTCAGTATTGAACTGTTTTATTTTGTTGCTTCTATTGTCATGGAATTCAATAAGCAAAAGGTGTTAAGCCATGGTACCCATGAGTGTAGAATATCAGCCTAAATCCAAGTGTCCTAGATTATATTCTATCAGAACCTTTTCTTCCTTAATGACCTGTACAACTTTGCAAGCAGATTCCAGGAAGATGCTTTGGAAGTAGCAGGAGAAATTTCTTTGTTGTTTGTTGGATGAAAGCTGTTGACTTGAACGTGTTCTACCTAACTCTGACAGTAAATAGTTTTTCCTCTTGACAGTAAGTGCGGTCACGTTTATGTGGCAAGCTCAGAGATCAGGCTGCATTGAATTTTATTATTTAGAAAGACTCAGGAGCTCTTAATACATTTGAGCTAGTGCAGGGGATCTATAAAACTTAATGGAAAATGCTGCCCAGAGGACCAAAATCTAAAGAATAAAAGGGGTTTTCCCCCCATATTGAAGAAATGAAGGGCTAATACAGTCTTTGAAGTTATTCTAACATGTACTAAAAGCTACAAATTTTTAGTAGGAGAAAGGTTATCTTTATACAATCCACTCATGTCAAGGTAAGTTTAATTTGAGGAATAAAAATAGTTGACACCAATTAAATGATAGCTTGTTGATGGAAGACATAGAAGACTATATTTTAAAAATTTTGTCTGCCAAATTATAAGTAAATTCCCCAAGCCCATTTTTATTATTAGTAATAATAATGCTATAATAGTGATAATAATAATAATAATAATAAGTGAAGTTTTGTTTCACCTTGATAACATCTCAGTGGTTTTGGGAAGTTGAATTTCAAAGGACAGCTGTGTATATATTTGTAAAGCAATATCATAGGTGTAGTTCTTTAGCTTAGATACAGTCTTTTAAAATAATGACACATTACCATTGCACACCCATCAATGCTCCATTTTTAAACAGAAGCTGACTTTGCATGCTATTTCAAAGATCCACGATTCCTTTCATGTGGATATTCATTCTACCTCTGCTAATCACAATCCTTCCATCTACAAATGTTAGGGCCTCCTGGTGTGAGCTTCTCGAAATTTAGCCAGGTTGGTGCTTTGGCCTGGAAGGTGAAGTCATTCTAGCCAGATGGGAGCTGCCACTGCGTGGCTACAGCAAAACTTGGAGGGTGAAGAGCCACTTCCAAGGCGGCAATTAGGCATCAGGGTAGGTCTTTAGTGGAGGTTACAATGAAATAAAACAAATCAAGCCCTCTATATAGATAAGAGTGTTCCAGGAAAACTCAATTTACAATGGTAATGTTAGCAATGCAGATAAATTAAAGAGTCATGATTTGAAATCTAACAAGGTCCAAAAAGAATTCTTTGGTTTATATCAGGCTTCATTAACAAGGACTCCTCTGACTAGAAAGCCTGGAAGCTTGCTCTGCTGCATATTGGCTGGGTGACTCTGAGCAAATTTTTTAACCTTCAGTGCCCCGGGAGACTCTCTAAGAATATAAATTGTAGAAAATGTACATAATTGTATTAATAGGAATTTCACCACCTAATAGTGTGGTAGCTAGGTGGTATAGTGAATAGAGCACAGAGTCTACACTTAGGAAGACTCAGGGAGTTCAGATTTGGTTGTAGACACTCACTAGCTGCATAACCCTGAGGAAGTCACTTAACCTAGATCTGCCTCAGTTTCCTCAACTGTTAAAAAGTAATCAGAAAAACATCTTCCTGAATTCATATCTGGCCTGACACCTACTAGCAGTGTGACCTTGGGCAAGTCACTTAACCCTGTTTCCCAAGTTTCTTCATCTGTAAAATGAAATGGAAAAAGAAATGGCAAACTACTCCAGTATCTTTGCCAAAAAAAACCCCAAATGAGGTCACAAAGAGTTGAACAAAATTGAAAGTGACTGAATAACAACAATAGCACCTACCTCACAGGGCTTCGAGGACCAAAGTGAGCTAATTGTAAGGCACTTAGCACAGTGTCTGGCATATATAATGGTGCTTAATAGATCCTTGCTTTCTTTTCCCTTCCCCCTTTTCCTTGTACCAATGAGGTCATAGGTCTAGTCCCTATTCCTACTCAATACAAGCAAGTAGGTAGTATATATGTACACAGGTAGGGGCTAAGATATTAATTTTTGTATTCTCTAGGATTTGTCTCAGTGCTGTGATTTTGGACAGTACCTACTCATGTATCTCTTCTTGCAAATCTGTAAGCTGGGTCTTGTGCCTCCCAAAGATTTGGAATAAGAGAATGTGAACTCCATCCTGGTTCTGCTACTTAATACCTTTGATAGCTTAGGCAATCCATTGTTCCTTTCTCTGTCTTAGTTTCCTTACCTTTTAAAGTAAAACTGTCAACTAAGTGACCTCTAAGGGCCTTTCTGACCTTAAGCCTGGTAGTTAGAATTCTTCATTGTTCCATTCATTCTAGAAAGAATTTGGAATTGTGCTTTTTGACTAAAAGTGCCTAAAATGACCATATCCTTGGATCCAGAGATTCAACTGTTAGGCACGTATCCCAAGGATGTCAATAATAAAAAAAGAAAGACCCTGTATACACCAAAATGTTTGTAGTAGCACATTTTATAGTAGTAGCAAAGAATTGGACAAAAATATATGCCCTTTGATTAGAGTATATACATATAATAGAATATTGTTGTGCTGTAAGCAACAATAAATATGAAGAATTAAAAAAAGCATGTGAAGACGTAGGAATTAATGCAGAATTAGGCAAACAATACATACAGTGTCAACAACAGAAAAGAACGACAAAACAATAGGAACTGAGTGCTGAAAAGTCACAGTAACCCAGCTTGGCCCCAAAGAAGAGACTATATACTACTTTTCTTGTCATTCCCCCACTCCACCGTCTTTACGGAAGTGCAGACTTTGGGTGCAGTTTATTTCAAAGAAGGTGTTGGTTAGATTTGCTGTTTTTCTCTTACCATTTATTTTATAATTCAGTGGTATCAAACTCATGGAAATGAGAGCTACTGTATGTAGAGATTCCTGTGGACTGCATATTCATTTAGAAAGTTACAGTTTATATATTTCTTTTTTATTAGTTAATTTATTTTGTTAAATACTTCTCAATTGCATGTCATTTTGCTTCCAGCAGGAGTATTGTGGGTCACAAGTTTGTGTCTCTTCTGAGACATGGCTTCTAAGGAGGGGAGAAAGATGCATTGAAAAATGGAGCTAATATAAAAAAAACAAAATTTTATTTTAAAAAGTTTTAGAAACCAAGTATAATCCTCATCACACTGAAAATATATGCTAACTTTGCTAACAGATTTCTTTTGATTATTTTCCCCATGCATTCTAACAAAGTGCCTTGGATGCAGAATATGCTAAAAAAAAAAGGTGAATAAATATTAGTTTAAAGTAAAGGAGAAGATATATGTGCCTGACACATATAAACAATCCCTAAGTCTCATTTCAGAATTTAATTCCAGTCATCTCTCCTATTAAACTTTGAAAATAACTAAAACCAATAACATTTTGCAACCCCTTCTTTACTTTCCACATCTTTTGTCAGAGTTGTTAACAAATAAGATACAAATTGGAATAGGAATGATCCCTAAAGAATAAGTCCATAAATTACCTAGGTTTAAATAAAAGACTGTACTTGGAATAGGGGAAAGAGGTACAGGAATATTTGAAGTGAGAAAGTAGCTTATAAATTCTTACAAATTCCTTTAAGTTAAAGATATTAAGGTCACATATTCATCATAAGCAAACCTACTCTAAATAGCATAGAAATTAATTGGATAATGTTAATAACAGCCATAATTTCATAGTGTTGGGAGGTAGATCAACCACTTTCATGTAGACCAGTCATCTTATAAGAAGCTTTTATTGCACAGTTGTTTTGATGGATATAAAGTATATTCAAAACTATCATAATGAACTATTATGAAGTTCTACTCTTTGTATGTGCATGCACACACACACATGCTATGCTTAAAGTTCTTTTGGATGTTCATTTGAAATCAAAACAAGTTGCTATCCACCATTTGCACACAGCTACCTCCTTTTGCCCACTTTTCATCATCTTTCATGGGCCTATTCCACATACTTGGATTGTAAACCACTAATGGAGTCCATGCATATCCCTGCTGATTGGTAAGAGTTCATTACATTTCACCAGGACCAGCCACGCAAATATGCCTTCTCCCTGCCATGCTGCCAAAGCTATGCCCCCTCTCGCCCATCTCTTTTTCTACTTTCTGTTCTGAGAACACTAATCAAATCAATCCATGGCTTCTGGAAAGGCTGTACGATTTGATTGTCTTATAACTGCATAAACTATCTCTGTGACTTTACCCATCCCTTGCTACTACTTGTCTATGTATTGCATGTTCCTATTAGAATACGAGCTCCTTGAGTCAGGAAATATCTTTTTTGTACTCTTTAACATTTTGTATATTCTATTTAATTCATTCCTCATCTATATATAAATTTATATAATACACACATATGTATATATACATATATATTTCAAATATATATTCATATTTCAAATCATCGTCTTCTATGCATATGTACCTTAGCCACACCCAACCACAATCACTTATCTGTGCACTTAACTATATGGCAACACAAATATCCATGTATCAATCTCTCTCTCCGTGTCTCTCTCTCTCTGTCTCTGTCTCTGTATCTGTCTCTGTCTCTCTGTCTCTCTCTGTCTCTCTCTGTCTCTCTGTCTCTCTGTCTCTCTGTCTCTCTCTCTCTCTCTCTGTCTCTCTCTGTCTCTCTCTGTCTCTCTGTCTCTCTCTGTCTCTCTCTCTGTCTCTCTCTGTCTCTCTCTGTCTCTGTCTCTCTCTGTCTCTCTCTCTCTCTCTCTGTCTCTCTCTCTCTCTCTCTCTCTCTCTCTCTCTCTCTCTCTCTCTCTCTCTCTCTCTCTCTCTCTCTCTCTCTCTCTCTCTCTCTCTCTCTCTCTCTCTCTCTCTCTCTCTCTCTCTCTCTCTCTCTCTCTCTCTCTCTCTCTCTCTCTCTCTCTCTCTCTCTCTCTCTCTGTCTCTCTCTCTCTCATTCTCTTTCTCTCATTCTCTCTCGCTCTCATTCTCTCTCACTCTTTCAAAAGAGAGACAGACATGCAGAGAGAAAGATATATATTCCAAATACTCCTAAAAAGCAGTTGGGTAAATGAGTGAAGAAGTATATGTTTTCAGGGTGAGAGAAAGGATGACTGGTTGGCTCAGTAGATGAAAGAAAATAAGGGTTAAGTATGATAGAGAGTTAGGAGCAGGAATGTGCTGTATTCAGCTCAAACCTGCTCATGAGAGATGATTGTTAAATTTTCAGTGTAACAACCATTTACATTGTCGAAAATGGCAAACGCTGTCACAAATCAGGGCTTGATTTATTGTTTTCTTGATTGTCTAAGCTTAAGAAACTGATGGAGAAAAATTTTATCAATGTAAATTAAACTTTAAAATTTGTCATGCATATATCCAATTGTAGTTATTGCATATGTAGCTTTCCTTATAATAAAGCACCACAATTTGTTTGGGTGTTCCCCAATCAATGACCATCTACTTGCTCCCAGTTCATTGCATCTACAAAAAAAGGTAGTGATAAACATTTTGGTGTGCATGAGACTCTGAAGTTATTATTAAAATGCATGTTCTGAAGTTAATGTGAAATTGAGATATAATCAAACTTTTCCTAACAGAGTGATAGAATTCTAGGACATGTATGAACTTAAAATGAGTGAGAAGGCTGTATTTAGGAATGGGAAATTCCAGAAAGAGGCAGGAACATTCATTAAGCATATATGGAAGTCTTCAAAAGTAGAATATATATATATATATGTATCACACATACATATGTAAGAATTCTAATCTCCCCACAAACACATACACATATGTATATATATATGCGTGTGTTTAATATTGCAACAGACTATGATGATGACTTCTTTGTTGCTTCGCTTATTTATCTTGCTTTTGATTTATATATATATATATATATATATATATATATATATATATATATATATATATATATATATATACTGAATTAGAAAGGCTGATTCAACCCAGTGGCAGAATATCTTAAAAATATGTACTATAAAGTCATACTTTATATATCTATTTATGATCTATCCATCTATTCATCCATTCATTTTTACTTGTTGAGTCGTTTCAGTCTTGTCCAGCTTTTTGTGATCCCATTTAGGGGTTTTCTTGGCAAAGATGCTAGAGTCATTGGTAACTTCCTTCTCCAAATCATTTTATAGATGAGCAACTAAGGCAAACAGGGTTAAGTGACTTGCTCAGTCACCCAGCTAGTAAGTGTCTGAGGCTGAATTTGAAATCTTGAAGATGAGTCTTCCTGACTCTAACAAGTCCAGTGTTCTATCCACTGCTCTGCCTAGCTGTCCTGTCCATTCATTTTGTAAACCTTTATTGTGCAGGATAGTGTGATAGGTCCTCTGGAGGATATAAAGTGGCCCTGATAGAATTTGGAGGGAGAACTGAAGCTATCTCCATTAACAGGAATATGAGTACACATCAACTTGAGGGCTTCAGAGCCCTCATGATAACCTGTGATCCTGTTTAACAGAGTCAAGACTCATTTTAGGTTTTGTCTTTATGGCTCAGTTCTTCATTTGGGAATGTGGCAAAGGCTTCCTAAATGGAGGTGGTGATGCCACACTCACAGGTTTTGATTATTGGTGGTAACATGGGTGTATCTGCAAAGGAAATCCCCCAATTATCCAAAGTTCTCTTGTTGTTCATGAGGTTCAACTTACCAGAGAGAGCTCCTACTGAGCAGAGAGCCCGGCCTATGTAAATTTCATAGGACTGGACAGAAAGAGTGGAGAAGAGCAAAATAACTGAGAGCTATACAAACCTTCCATACTATCAACAATAACTTCGTTATTTTAGGTGATAAAAATGAAGTTTCTCAAATGCTTAAGGTGGAAATAAGGGCTGATCAAGAGAGCAAGAACACAGGAAAGCCTTTATTTTTTTTTAACAGTTTTTTGATGGGTTATAGTGAAGCATAATCCATCCTTAGAGTCTGCAAGTTGCTGAAAGGTGAATTTGCTAAACTGAGAGAGAATACAAAATACCCAGAGTCCTGGGATCTCTTCTCATGGGCAGTTTTCTAGTTGAAAATGTTCACCTCTGTTTCTTGGCAAACATCCTTCAAATTTTCCCTGCTCTTTAATTCTTTTCTTATAAATTATTGATTTTATTTTCTTGAACACAATTTTATATGGTAATATCTGTGCAGAAGCAATTTTCCATGGTTCAGGGATCTGGACTATTATGAACATTTGTCTTAGTGATGTGATTGCAAGAGTTACTAACTTGATCTTAATAACATTTGCCTATTATCATGTATTAGATGCATGAAAGGAAAACAATGTATTTTCTAAAACAGAGAATTACCCTTGTTGTTTCCCATAGTTTATTCACCGTAACAAGTTAGCTTATGGAAGGAAAAGTTGTTTCAGATGACATTTCAGTAACTATTGACATCATTTGTTTATTTTTTAAAAATTATAAGCAATTGAAATTATATATAATTATGAAAAACGATCATTTTACCACCATCAAACAGAAAATAAGGGGTAAAATCTTACAACAAATATTCAGACTTTTAACAAGCCAGCAACCACAAAAAAGAATTCTGTATCCCCTCTCAGGTATGTCCCAAGTTCCACCATGTTTGTCCACATTTTGTTTTTTTTCCTTGCCTTTTCATTTTCTCTTTCTGTTTCTGTTTCCCTTTCCATTTTTTTTTTTTGCATAAATGTTAGTGGATGGTCAATTTTGGTTCTGTTGATTTGTTTCCTTATCACCTCATTCTTTGAATGCTTAAAATTTATTTTTGGTACCATATTTTAAAATAAAATTTATTTATGGTACCATAAAATTCCATTGCATTATTAAACCATGTTTTACTCAACCATTCCCTACTTATTGGATATAGACTGTTTCTAGCAGCTTTGATTTTTAAAAACAGGATAGCTATTGATATTTTCATACAACTAGTTCTCCCCACCCTCTTTTATGATGTCTTGGGATACATCCAGTGAATGAAATCTCCAGGTCAAAAGGTAAGATTAATTTTGTAATTCATTCATTATATATTTACATATTGCTGTTCAGAATGTTCGCCTATTGGAATTATCTAAAACCAGATAGAATTACCTCCAAACTTCATAAACAATATTGCATAAAAATTAATTTGTTAGTGTTGATAAGCATTTGAATTACTATATTTTTAATAGCTGCTATTTGTGCAGTATTTTTAGATATAAAAGCTATTTTCTCCACAACAGCTCTGTGAGGTAGGTAATACAAATATTGTTATACCCATTTTAAAGACAAAGAAATTACCCTTTTCTTCCTTTGTTTCCTATCATTTTTAAATTTCTGAAACACATATTGTCTTCTATTTTTCTTCAATTCCTATTTATTTTCTTTTTCATACTTACCATTAGAGAAGAGCCATTCTCACAAAGACTGTTCATCAATGACATGTAGCTAAATTCAATGGACTTTAATGACCCACCACAATTTGAAAGGATTTATGATGAAACATGGTATCCACCTCCAGATAGAAAACCAATGGACTGGCAGCTAGGTGGCACAATGAATAGAGCACTGGCCCTAGAGTCAGAAGGACCTGAATTCAAATCTGACCTCAAACACTTAACACTTACTAGCTGTGTGACCTTGGGCAAATCACTTAACCCTAATTGCCCTCCAGAAAGCAAAACAAACAAAAAAAGAAAACAGATGGACTCAGAATGCAGATAAAAGCATATTTTCTTCTATTTCCTTCCCCCCCCCCCCCCCCCCTTTTTTGGATATAAATGATACAGGAACTTGTTTTGCATGACACTACATATTTATAGTGTTTTTTTTTTCTTTTCTGCCTTCTTAGTGGGAGTAGTGAGAGGATGGGAGAGAATATATAACTGGAAATAGAATAAAATGGAATTAAAAAAATTTTAAAATTCAGTCGAATGTTCCTTTCTAATTTTCCTTAGACACCTTGCTACATTCAACATAGTGACCATTTCATGTTCATTTAGATGTCCTTTGACATTAATTTCCAGAGCAATTGTCTTCTGGTTTACCTTCCATCTTTCTGTTAAAGGGAAACTAAAGGTCTGAATAAATGACTAATGCACTCAATTGATTAACTTAGTGACAAAGAGTGAGTGAATGTAAAACTATCCTTGATACAAATGGTTGTACTTACATAAAACAATCTTCTTGTTCATTTATAACATTATACTAATTCTTGACCATTTGTGGTTTAAACTCCTGCGATGTTCCTATTCTGTTCCTTTGGTTCTTATTCTATACTACCTTGGTGTTGTCAGTTATTTTGTTATGTGCATATATTTTTGTTTCATCAACTGGATTGTAGACTCTTGGAATTCAGAAAGCATGTTGTAATTGGTTTTTGTATCACTTTTATGTTGCCTACCATTATGCTTAGCATGGAATACACCCCAGGATGCAGTAAGCTAGAGTAGAGAGTGTATGAATCCTGCATTCTAGAGCCTAGCATGGTGCCTGGAATTCAGTAGGCACTTAATAGCTTGTTAATTAATTGATTGGCATTAGATGGCACCTGGGTACAAGTCCTACCTCTTAAACTTAGATCTAAAGACTATGAGCAAATTATTTCTCTGAGTCTCAGTTTCTTAATCTGTAAAATGTAGATAATAATAACTGTAGTACCTACCTCAAAGGATTGTTGTGAGATCAAACTGAGATAATGTGTGCAATGTACTTTGTAAACCTTGAAAGCTCTATATTGATAAGTATCAGTTACATAGAGCACTCACTAAGTCTTTTTTGATTGATGGTTCAGTCTGTGGACTTTTTAGAGCACTTGCTTCTGTTTGCTCTATGTACAGACAGCTTTTAGGCATTTTTATGATGACTCACAACAGATCATGTTTCATTAGGACTAGCCCGGCTGAGCACAGATAGGCTTATCACCAGAAAGCTGGTCATTGGCCAGGGTTGGAGTTTATAGTCAGAGCAATAAATGAAATGTAGAGGTAGTCTAAAAATCTCACTTCAACCCATAATTTCAACTCTTACATCAACCCAACTAACAAGCCTTTGTCCAAGCTATGAATAAGCAGCAGAACTGACTGATGTGTGTTACACAGAGGAAGAGGAAGGAAGTGTAACCCGTAACCGTCAGTTTTGCTGCTTAGGAACAGCTTTGGACAAAGGCTTGCTGGAGTGTGTGTGGGGGAAGGTGGGGTTGAATTGAAATTATTGACTAGAATGAGGTTTCTGTACTATTACTGGGCTTCACTTATTTGTGCTTCCCAATTCCTCTTATTTCGATTGAATTGTTGTGACTTCTCCTCCACCCTCAATCTCCCATCACCAAAGCAAACACATTTGTCAGGGGGCTGGGATTAAGTGATATTCCTCACTGGGACTCCCTCCCTTAAAAAAAAAAAAACAGATATAAGAGACAAGAAAACTGAGAACCAAACATCTCCTAAACATTTAAATTTTCTAACAACTGATTATTTTGCATTCATAGGATGCAGTGACAATCTGTACTCTGGGAATTGGAACAGCATTTGGAGAGTCGATTTTGGATAACACTCCCCGCCATGCTACCATTGTTACAAGAGAGTGCAGCGAACTCCTCCGCATTGAACAGAAAGACTTTAAAGCACTATGGGAGGTAAACTCAAAGGCTTCCCTTTCAGTTAATGTAGTTTTAGAAAAATAAAGACAACTGTAATGTGTGTAATGACATTACAATCAAACCTTAATATGTTCCATTCTGATTCAGCAGATGGAATTTTATTTCCCAAACACTCTTTTGAATGAGTGAACACCATTTTGACACAGACATCCTTGATTTTTTAAAGTATCTGCTTCATTTTCTATAGACTGGAATACTTTTTAATTATTTCTCGAATGACCAGTTAGTATTTCCTATGCTTTCCCGCTATTTCTTGAGCAGTCCTTCTAAGAGGTTATTCTAGAGATGTTGCTTACTGGGCAAGACAATATAGGGTATTCTTGAAGTCTTAGTGTATGTAGTTTTGTTTTGTTTTTTAGCTACTAAAGCTTAATGTTGGTATTCCCTTTTGAAATTAAAAAAAAATCATCTATACCAACTCAGTAACGTGGAATACATAGAGTTAATGCCTGTATTGTTTAGATGCTTTTTAAATTGTTGTGCTCCATAATAATATATGGTAGGTGGCTATGCCATAATAATGCCTGGTTTCTTGCCAACTTCAGAATGGAGAGTGGCCCAGCAGTGAGTGGACACAACAGGTCCTGCTGGTTTTTGCATTTATCTGCTGCTTACCAAAGTCTCTCAGTCATTGAACTCATTTATGGCCTGCATTGGTAATAAATTAATCTCATCTGCAGTCATAGCAAAGCCAGCCCTTGTGAAAGCCCAGCTAATCCTTCCATCCCCTGACTCTCGTGAGTTCTCTCAGCTTTCTGATTTTACACCATGGTTAGTCCTTGCCTTTGTCCTCATCTCAGTGTGTTCAAGTGTTAACCCACTGAGCTGGCAGGCTTCACTACTTGTCCTAATGTTGCTAAGATTTTAAACTTGATATAAAAGGAATTTCATGTAATCAAATAGTATCCCCCAGAGCAAAACAAAATGCACGAACCGAGAAAACCCGCAGGTGAACAAGTGATACTTGGCTTTAAAGGCCACACAAAGCCTTAGAAAACCTCCATGGTGAAATCGGTTCCTTTTATTCTTGGCAGTAGTGTATAAATTGTGGGGTTACTTGTTTGAAATGCTTCTCTTGGAAACTATTACAAAGCCCCAACTGATCAGGAAAGTTCAGAGACAAAAGCTTAGTTTTAGGAAGGAAAAACTAAAATAGGTTTCCATGAACTGTGGGTTTTCTGTCAATTAAAGTGACTGAACTAGAGGCAAATAAGCCATTTCTTGATCTCCTGTTTTAAAAGGTGAACTAAAATGTTCTTTTTAAAAACCAAATTTGTGAAAGTGATTAAAGACCTAAACAGTCCTCACCTGTGAGTTGTTCAATTGGAGAAATGATTTCCTATGTGGCAACTGTTTGAAATTGATAATAAGACAGTGTTTGTAAGAACATTTTTTAAAAATGACTTTTAATTAGAGGCTCCTTGGGGCTGTGAATTTTAGTTTTCCAAAAGACTTACAATCTCTGTAAGTTTTTAAAACATTTTTTTCTCAACTTTTTTTTTTTTACTTTGAGAGGTTTATTATCAAATCATTTTGGGGAAAAATGTTGGGATGTTCTGTATTACTGGACCTATTATTTAAATTTACATCTATATTGTTTATGTATTAATGTTCAAGATCTTTGTGAAAAATTTCCTCACACAGTTAATGCTGCTAGGTTACTAAATAAATGGACAGCAACCATATCAGGATAAGTTAGGAGAAACTTTAGGAAGGTATCATATGGCATTGTTTTATATTGTGCCATACAACTCTTACCCTGAGTGCAAATGGTGATATAGCATCAGAATTGTGACTTCTGATCTCTGTACTGCATCTGATTCAGTGTGATTGGGAACAAGTCACATAACCTCCACATGAGATGGCCAAAGAACCCTTGTTTAATGAGCTTTTAGTGATTATTAAGATTCAGATGCCAAATGATGAGAATTTGAATTCCTGAAATAATCCTGGGTTAAAAATGAGTATGTCAAAATTATGTCTTGTTTCTTGCCTACCACTTAAGATTTAATTCTGGGGTACCCTTTGGGCTCCATCGTGATAGGAAGATTATATATATATAATTTATATACATGTATGTATATATATATTCATAACTCCATCAGAAGTGGAGTTAATGGCCTTAACATCAATTTCGAGGCATTTGGAAAGGATGTAAATGGAACAGAACTAAGGCTGAGGTTTTTAGTTTCCCATAAGCTAAAATGACAGCAGTTGTATAGAAAGTACATATATTACAATAAATCAGATAAAGGTACCTGAAACTACATTTGAAACCAACTCTCCTATAGTATTCCAGGTATGTTTCATGAAATCAGTGACATGTCATCTACAGAGGCACATTTCGCCCCCCCCTTTCTATTTGACCTTTTATTTAGGATATGCACCTCTAGCAAGTATATATATATATATATGTGTGTGTGTGTGTGTGTGTGTGTATACATACTTTTGTATATGTATATATATGTATGAAACATTTCATGCTTTCTAACATGTGAATCAGAATGGGAAAAGGAAATAGTAGGTCTTATATGTTATATAATATATATATGCATATATGTGTCCTAGTTGGCCCCAAAGGGCAAGGCCAGGAGCACTGTGTAGAACTTGCCAAGAGGCAAATTCAGACATGATGCTAGAAAAGATTTCCTAACCATTAGGACTGCCTCAGGAGGTGATGGGTTCTTTGTTAGTGGAAGTCTCCAAGCAAAGGCTGGATGACCATTTATGAGGTATGTCATCATGGGGATTCCTTTCAGGCATTGGATAGATTAGATGGTAATCAAAACCACTGACAATTCTAAAGTTCTGTGATTCCCTTATTTACCACCCTTGGTGTTACTACCTAGACAATCATATTACCTCTGTGGTTATATCTATCAAGAAAGCTTGCATGATCTTAACAATTTTACATTGTGTTTTACTCTATCAAGTCAAAGCCTTTTCCTAATAAAACAAATTGTCACCTCTGATGGTAGTGGGGTTTCCGTCATTGGAAGCCTTCAAACAGAGGCTGGATGGGAATGTTGTGTTAGGGATTCTTTTTCAGGGGTGAGTTAGAGTAGATGACCAGAGTGGGCCCTTCTAATTCTGATATTCTGTGATTGCTTTACAATCCACTATCTTTTAAGGCTATTCATAGGCTATTGTTTCCTTTTCCCATTCTGATTCACATATCATAAACCACAAGACTTGTTTTTAGTTGGTCAACATTATTTCCTGAGTGCAGAGAAACATCCAGGGTATAAGTATTTGGTCTTCTGATCATAGCTTCTGAATAGTGGTATTTGTGGTTATGCCCTAGTTAACATATAATGAAAGCAGTGTGTCAGAGGAGATGCTGGCCAGGCTAAATCTGAATCACTGGGTTCAGCTCTGGGTACCAGGTTTTAGGAAGGACATGAATAAATTGGAAAATGCATAGAAGAGAGTAAGACCAGAGGGCTTAAAGGTCTTGAGTTCAAGCAACATGAGGATCAGTTGAAGGAAGTAGGGATGTTTAGCCTAGAGAAGAGAAGACTTTGGGGGTAGAGAAAGGATTTTATTGCTGTCTTTCATATTGGAAAAGTATTAGAAGAAGTATTATACTGCCCTAAAGGGCAGAACTAGGAGCAGTGTGTGAAAGTGGCAAAGAGACTAAATTAGCTTGTTATAAGGCCATTTTCCTGTCCTAAAGCAAAATGAACTGGTGAAAGACAGAAATGGGTTCCCCCTTATTAAGGGTCCTCAAACAGGGGCTCCATGACTTTTTGCCTGACGGAATTCTTTTTTCATATATGGGTTGGACAGCCACAAAGGCCCCATGCTACTCTGAAATTCTGTCATTTTGAGGTTTCATGGGACAATTACATGTAGAAAATCTGTTCTTCTGTTATAGAGACATCAATTTTAAATTTTAAATGTTGCCTTTAAAAAAAAAAGACCTCATGGTTGCCCAAAGCTTTATCACTTTTTTTTTTAAATTTCTGAAAATTTAGACACCTAAGGATGCTTAGATTTCACAAGAATTTCAGGTTCATGGTGCATGAAGAAGGCTCTTTGGCAGAATCATAGTGCACAGCATCAACACGTAGATAAACAATTTCTCAATTTTAGGTTGTTCATGTTAGAACAAGAGCCAAGACACATTAATCTAAATACATCTCAGACAAACGCAAAAGATATTTTTCTTGTTTACCCTTTTATGGTTTTTTTTCAATATGTCTTGTTGATCCTGTACTTGGTGTGCTGATTCTTACTTTCAATTTCGTGTATACAGTATGTACAAAGCTCACTTTAAAAGCCAAAAAATATTCTGTTAGCTCTCAGGTCACTTAAAGGCGTAATGTTGGACAGTAAATCAGGAAGAGAACAAAGAAACCCTGATTTCTTGTCCAGTTAAAAACCAAACCACCCTGCTCCACACGTATTGGAAGAGATTTTATAGAATTAGATAATGAATCACTTTTATATTTATATATCAAGAGCTACCATTAATCAAAAATACCCATAATCTTGGATCAAATATTAATAACTGGTTTAAGACTCCCAAGCCTATACTTAACTTCAGCACTTTGTCATTTAACTTCCTTACTGATGGTTTAAAGTGCCACTGGTTTCACTGAGTTTAAATTCTTATTGTCTCAAGAACTGAAAATGGTATGCAGTGGCTTTTAATATTAATTTTCAACATGTAATTCAAGGGCCTGGCTACCATCTCCTGCTTTTTCTTTGGTAGTATCAAAAATGAGATGTTTCCTGCCCCTGTTATATATTTTAATAAGTATTAATATCAAAGATGAGTGAAAGGAGTGAAGTATTATTGACTAACGCAGAATAAATTGCCACAATTCACTTAAGCTAAGAAAAGGTGTCCCAACCTTAAAGTAAGGCTGTCTAATGCCCCCAAGCAGTACTATAAATTGGAAGCTGAAATAGGGAAAAAGATAAGGGAAGACAATTTTCATTAGCAAAGAGTCAAGGAACAGGAAAGGACAGTAAAGAAGTGAAAAAGATAATTTGCATCATGTGAGAATATTTATTTTATTATATTTATATTTATTGATAGATAGACAAATGGATGATAGCTCCTGATTGGGAAAAAAAGTGTTCCAGAGGGGCATGTTAGAGAGGTGTTAAGTGCTGCCAGTTTCATTTACACAATATAAAACAAGGTTAATTGAGCTAACATTGAAAAATATTTCACAAAGTCTCAGATCTAGTGTGTTTTTTGAGTGGGCACAGGGGAAGCAGGTGATAAAATATGTTTAATAGAATTACATATTTAGAAGGGATCTTCTAGGCCATCAATTATATTCCTTAATTTTACAGATGAGGTTAAGTGACTAGCCTAAAGTCAAACAAATAATAAATGTCAGAGATGGGCTTGAATGCAGGTCTTTTCACAGTAAACCCCAGGCTCATTTCACCACGATCATGCTGCTTCCCTTCATAGGTGTATCCATGAAGGCTTCATGAATGCCTTCTGCTAGGTAGTCTCTGATTTGGTTGATAAGTTCTAGGGAGTTGCCTGAGGTAGGTAGAAGGTTTCACTTGCCCAGCATCACATAACCAGTAAGGGTGAAGAGTGGGATTTCAATCTAGGTCTTTCTGACTTCATGCCCTGCACTCTGTCCTCTTAGCCAGGACACTTTCAGATAACTGACATACTAATAAATAGGGTTATATTTTAATTGGTCATGGGGAGAAGCTAAGAAATAAAACTTCCTCTGTCATAAATGATGAAGGATCCAATAACACAGCAGTGACTCTATAGTGTGGGAGAAATCTATTTGTCTTACACTCCCAGGGCTTTGAATATAAGAATCCTGTCTGATTTTTCACAACCTGATGGCCATTCTCAACGTATCACTCTTCCTTATCCCTTATATCCAATCATTTATCAAGTCTTGCCAATTTTTCCTAAACAACATCTCTCATATTCATCCCATTCATTTATCCCCCTACTTTAGCCTCTTATTAACTGTTACCTAACTATTGCTTTTGCCTCCTAATCGGGTCCCCTGTTTAAAGTCTCTCTTTTCATCTGTCCTAGTGGACAACTAATACTCCTAAGGCACAAGCTTGACTCCTTTTTCCCTCACACAAGAAGCTCCAATAGTTCCCAGTTGCCTTTAAGATAAAATACAGGCTTTTCTACTTGTCATTTAAAGTTCTCCACCACCTGCCCTGGCCTTCCTTTCTAGGTTTATTCCTTCACACACTCTATGGATGGTCCAGCCAAATTGACTTAGCTTTTGTTCTATGTGCCAAACATTCCATCTTCACCTTCTGAGGTTTTATACAGTCTTTCCCCTAGGCCTGGAATGCCCTTTTTCCTCCCCTCTATCACTTAGGATCCCTAATTTCTTCAGAGTTTATCTCAGGTGCCAGCTCTTTCAGAGACCTTTCAATCATTAGGGCTGCTCCCCCTACCAGAAAAAAAATGACTGAATTTAATTTGTCAGTGTTTTGCATTTATTTATATGCATATTGTTCTTCCCCCTAATAGAATGTAACTTTCTTGAGAGCAAGGAGTGTTTCATTTTTTTTTGTATCCTTGTTGTGTAGCACAATGTTTGCCATATAGTTGGTAGGGGCAGCTGAGTGGCACAGTGGATAGAGCACAGGGCCTGGAGTCAGGAAAATCTAAGTTCAAATATGGCCTTAGACACAAGCTGTGTGACCCTGGGCAAGCCACTTAACCCTGTTTGTCTTAGTTTCCTCACCTATCAAATGATTTGGAAAAGGAAATGACAAATCACAACCACTACAACCAGTATCAGTTGTAATCCAGATGGGGTTACAAAGAGTTGGATTTGACTGAAATGATTCAACAATAGAAAAATACTATTTGAATGAAGAAAGGAATAAGTGGGCAATATTAGCACTGAAACCTTTGCTATAACATACCCTTTTAGAATGGATACATCCTTTTAGTTTACATAATGCATATAAAAGAGCAGATGGCTAGGTGGTGCAGTGAATAGAGCCCTGGAGTCAGGAGGACCTGACTTCAAATCCGGCCTTAGACACTTGATACACTTGCTAGCTGTATGATGTTAGGCAAGCCACTTAATCCTAATTGCCCTCCAAAAAGAAAAAAAATAAAAGCACACTCCCACAGACACACACACACACACACACATACATATACACTCACACACACACTCCTTTCTGGATTTATTTCTCCACTAGTCTACAGCAACCTTACTCACTTGGAAGACTACTCCACTACTGTAGCCCCTACCTCTCTGATTTCCTCTAGGAACTTCCATTTTAAAGAAAGTGCCTACGTCAGTCACATCTATTCCATTCTTCTTAAGACTTTATTCCTGCTTCAATAAACATTTTTTTTCCTGCCATGTCCCCAATTGGGTACCTTCTTTCCATTCAATTCCCATCTATTTTCAACTTCCTTTTATAAATTTTCATCACCCATTGGAATGTAAGCTTCTTGAGGACAGCTTGTATTTATATTCTCAGTACTTAGTACAATGCCTGAGACATGCCAAATACATAAATGACCCTACAGAAGCCTGAAGATGCTATATGAGAAGGAATTTGCCACAGAAAACACACATACATACACATTAAAAAAATCAGACCTGTGATTTCATCAGTACAGGGAGTTCCCGGTGAGGAACTTCCACTGTCAATATAGGTTGGCACCTTGCTTGCAGAAGTTAAGCAACTCGGCTAGAGTCACACAGACAGTATGTGTCAGAGGCAGGGATTGGATCTAGATAATCTGAAGCAGTTAATACAATAAGGAATTTTGTTAAAGAAAGTAATCTTCAGGAAAGGAAGTCTAGTCTCCCCCGATGCTCTTTAACAACCCATTTGGAACTATGTTTCTAAGAAACATCTGCTCCTGCCTAGGTAGGGACTAATTCTGTTACCTTTCTCTGTCTTTCAGAGTCAAATTCTTAAACCATGACATTTCTCAAAAGTACTTGAGGAGTTCATTGTTTTGTTTAATGTGCTTTTGACAATTGCTGCTAACCTCACAATTACACTGCTAGTAGTAGAAGTTCAATCAATGAATTTGTATTAAGAATTTGCTGTGCATTTGGTTCTTTGCTGAATAGTAGGGATACAAAGACAAAGGATGAGACAGGCCCTGCATTTTTTCTTATAAAGAGGGACTGATCAGCCCTATTGCTGACAGGTAGCTGACTGGCAGTACTCACATGTGACCCCAGTATCATGATATGTAAGCTGGAGGATATAGTAGATATAGATTAAAAATCCGTCTTCCTTCCTATAGCAAATGCCTACTCATATAGCATCTTTGGCTTTTGTAAGATTATTTCCTAGCCCAGAAAATTGCATCAAGAGGCTAAGAAAAACATATCCAAAAATAAACATGAAAGCCAAGACTCCATGCCAGGAACTCTGGCCACACACATCCTGTTGGGCTGCTCTCTTGCCTCGCCCCTCAGAGTTCTGATCCTTTCAAACCAAGCGGAAGCCTGGTCAGATTATTTGTCTCCTATGTCTACTCCAAGGGTCTCTCACTGCTGTATCCTCAGACTTTACTTCCTTTTCATGCAGTGACAAAATGATTCAAATCCAGAAAGGAAGGGAGTGAAATTGTTGGGAGGTAACTGAAAGAAGAAAAAAAAAAAAGAGGAGGTCTCTTCTTTTGCCACTGACCACTTTAGCTTCCCTGGATAACACATAAGCACCAGTTTCCTTTTCATGGACTCAGATAATGCTTAGAGTTAAGAGTTACTGACAGGGAATCATCTACTGTGGAGATAGATTTTGCCGTCCACATCAAGACTAGGGATTCACTGTGTCTCTAACTGAGAGACAGCAAAAGGAGGACGCATGCTCTACAAGGTCAGAACACATCTTTTCATTCTTTTTGGGGGAGGCAGGAAAAACATGTAAGTAATTCACGTATTGTTTGAGAAATTACATTTGAAAACATTCCTAGGTCTCTTCTGTCCCGCTGGGCCTGAGCAATGTAGTGATAGTGTGAAAAAAACTTGTTTTCTCAAATCTTAGAAAGCATTATTCATTCCTAATGATGGGGAATGTGGTGGTTTAATGAAATAACTCCTCCCCCGCCCTTTTTGGAGAAAACGAAGAAGAGGTTGGCACAAATAGTTTGTTTTTTAAAATAAATATTAATATTCAATCAGTCACTTAGCAACTCATTTGAATGGCACATAATTTTAGAAATGAACTTTGGTGAAAGGAAAAGATTAAATGCTATTATACTTCACCTTCTGCATGTCAGTGGGACTCTTTCCTATGGTTCTAAGGCAGTGTGTGTCCTTTAATGTGTTAGGAGTTCTGTTTTTTACATTATTTATAGTTTAAGCCCTACGACCTTCTCAATCTGTGATCTCATCATCTTTCAGAAGATCATCAGGGGAGTCAGGACAGATCAAATCAAGACTCTAGGGAAAACCCAGATGTCGCTCAGCACTGCTGGTGGTGGGGGTGTTGTAAGAAGTAGCAGGCCTCTTTGCATTGGTATTAAACCTGAGATGCCTCCAGGGTAGTAGAGGATGGTGTGCTGACGATCTGTCTTTGAGATCCTCTGAACAGAGATGCTGAAAATACACTTGGCCTTCAACTCTGCTTTTGACAAGCATGAATATTCTCTGCCTGTTGACCTCTCTTTCTCATGGAGCCTCTCACCCTTCAGGCTCAGCTGGTGGTGATATTCTTCACTTGCCTTTTACATGGTTGCTCATTAAATGGGAACTGATGCTACTTGTGGTATTTTATCCAAAAGAAACTTATATTTCAACCAAAGGCAGAAAGGATTTCTATCTGGCTAATCACTTTGCTTTAGAGCATCTCCCAAGGTTTTGTATTGGGCAACCAAATTAGAGAGGATTGAAAAAGTCCCCCCCCCACCAATATTGTCCACAGAGTTGGGAGAGAAGCAATGATAAATTTGCTGCATGGACCAGGGCACAGTGGAATCCTTACTCTGCTTCCTCATACAGAAATGTGTAGCTAACATAGTGACTTGATTCATAAGGTTCTTTCTGGAGGAAAAGGGGGTCATGTATTATCATAGCCCACTTTTTTCAGTTTGTTATTCAAAAATTAGCCACAGAGATTGATCATAATATTTCCTAACTGCCTTAAGTCAACATCCTCCAGTCAGGGAAACTCATGGAAAGAAGCAAATAAGATTCTCAGGAGGAAACTGTGGTATGAGCAATGTGGTTATGGGATTCTCCTGCTCTCTCTCCCTCCCTGCCCTATCTCTTTCTCTGTCTCTCTTCTTCTCCCTTTCTCTTTCCCCCATCCTTCTCTTCCTAGCCCCCTCTTTCTTTTCCCCTCACTCTCCCTCCATTTACCCCTCCCTCCTTGTCCTGATACCCCCCACTCCTTCCATTCTGTTCTGATCACTCGAACTCCACCATTGAGAGGAATCCTGGTTCTGCTCCTGGGTTAGAGTATCTTGTACTGAGAAACAAACAGAAAAAAATCCAGTTGCAACATTTATTCTTTCAACATTGCTTTAGGAATGTCCTCACAAAAGGATTTTGCCAACCTCAGACCAAGGAGGCATTTTGAATGGAATGGGAAGATAGAGACCAAACCAGTAAATAGGAGTCTGAGCATGTAAAATAGATACTGATGTGGTCTGGTGGTCTGGACAAACGCAAACATCTATTCCTGGCTTGGGTCAATCTTGCTCTGTGACTTTTCTGATGGCATCTTAGTTTCTTGCTCAACCTATGGCAAAATGCTGGTTTTAATGACTGCCTATTCACCACCTGTAGGGGAGAATTAATGGGCTAATGTTGGTTAAGCCTCTAAATGCTTTATAGGTTCAAGGAACTATTTCTACTCTTTGTTTGGGGCATGAAGAACACACACCCACAAAAACTGTGCATATAAATGAAGAATGAAAAAATTAAGAAATCTGTGCAGTAGCTGACACCATGACAAATGGAAGTATTTGAATGTTTGACAGGTACTTGGAGCAATTTCTTCATTTTTTTTTTGCAGTGATGTGGTTTGATTATCCTCAATGCTATTGGAAAGTATTTTGGAGCTGTCAAATATTGCTTGGCATTCTTTGCTCTCTGCCAGGGCTTTGTGAGTGTGAGTGTGAAAGGTGTTTGTTATTTGCCAGACATGTATAGATTTCTGTAGCTTATTTTTTTCTTCTCTCACTCGGAAATTTTACTTATTAATTGGTGTTTCTGCCTGATCTTAGTGATAATAACATTGATTGTCAGATCTGACAGAGGAATCTATTCAGGGCCTTATTGATGGTTGCCTACCTCCTGGCAACTGTGCTGAATTTAAATTCAGAGGACCTGGTCCTTGGTTCTGCTAACAACTTATCCATCTGATTGTAGACAAGACATTGCACTGTTCAGGGCCTCACCTTCTCATTGTACAATGTTGGTGTCCGATTGCATGATCTCTAAGGTACCTCCTTGCTCTAAAACCTGTGACTCTACTTGCTCTGATTTGAGGTGTACTGATGAATGTATCACCTCTCCTCTAAAATCTTCCTCCCTGGACTTCACGCTTTTTAAATTGGTCTGCAGTAACTCTTTTTAAAAGTGTGAATTCCACCATGAGGGGGAAACATATTAAGTCTTTGACACTTGAGCCTAGATTATTTTATTAGAGATTTTTTTTACTCTTTGGTCTTTCAGTTGTGTCTGACTCTTTGTGGTCCATTTGGGGTTTTCTTGGCAAAGATACTGGAGTAGTTTGTCATTTCCTTCCCCAGCTCATCTTATAGATGAGTAAACTGAGACAAATAGGGTTAAGTGACTTGCCCAGGGTCACATAGCTATTAAGTGTCTAAGACTGGATTTGAACTCAGGTCTTCCTGACTCTAGGCCACCAGGACTCTATCTACTGTGCCACCTAGTTGCCCTTTTATTAGAGATTAATAGACTATAAATTATATATAATCTATCAGAGATTAGAAGACTATAGACTACAGAGATAAAATGCTAGATTGGGGTAAAGGAGACTTTTGTTTTATTGCTGTCTTTTGTTTTTAATTGAAGTTACTTCTAAATATATGTCTTTCTCCTCTCAACCCCACCAGTGAGCCTTCCCTAGAATAAAGGAAAAAATGTTAAACCAACTCAATGGACTCATTTGAAATCTTTATCAAAATTAGTATAGACCATTTCTGATAGGAGAGAAGCAAAAGCTCTGCCTAAGACAGTTGACTCTGAGCTCAGTTATAATAACTTTTACATAGCACTTATGTGCCAGGCACTGTGCTAAATGCTTTATAATTAATATCTCATTTGATCCTCTGTTTTTTTTTACAGTTTTACCTAAAACAAGTTTTAGGTGTGTTATATGACTCACTGAAATGAAATCGGTTACAATTTTTGCCAGTGATGTTTTTCAATGAGTAGAGAAAATCAGAGGCTTGTGTGATGCTGTGAGGAAAATTCTGTATTTGGAGTCAAAAGACTTGGGTTTGAATTCTGGCTCAGATACTGTGTGAATGTGGGCATATAGTTACCCTACTAAGTACCATACTACTACCCTTAGTTTCCTCATCTGTAAATGAAAAGGTTGCATTGGATGTCCTTTAAATTCCTTTTCCACTCTGAATCTTCTATCTATTGTATATGTATAAGGAAAAAAATAAAAGGAGTTGAGGAAAGGAAGAAGTATAGATGAAATCTTGGGGGTTGGGTTTTGTCACAGATTTCCCTCTTTGAGAGGAAAAGTAAGGAGACAGTGGTAGTGCTGTAGGCATTGAGGAACAGCTAAAATTTATCATACTTTGTTTAAAATGAAACCCCAACCACTCACCCTACCTTTGCTGCTGCCCTTACTCCTCCACCAAGTTGGGAAAAAGTCTGAAAAGTGCAATAGTGAGAGAAATTCAAACATTTGCATTGTGCTTAGATGCTTTGCCCTACAGTGAACAAGCTGTACCATTTTTACCTGGAGATGTAATGGACTGTGGTCTTCCTTAACAGTAAACACCAGAGCCGAGGGACTTTATAGCTAGAGGACATGTCACCTAAACCCAGGGGTTAGAAAACTAACATCTAGCAAAAGCAGAGTGATAGAGCTGAAATTCAAACTCCAGTCCTTTAATTGCAAGTCTATTGTCCTTTCCACCCTGGCTTCCACATGTAGAAGCAACATAACAGAGTGGAAAGAATATTGCATTTGGAGTCAGGAGAACTGGATTCTAAGCTTTGGTTCTGCCACTAAAAGTGGCTGTGTAACTTTGGGGAAGTCATTCATTTCTTTGGGCCTTATTTCGCTAATCTATATCTCAAATAGATAGCCCACTAGGTCTGGGTCTGGCTCCATACCTTGTTCTGTGCAGTCATTACAGTTTGTGTACAGGATTCAGTAGAAGGGAAGACTTCCTAAGTAGATTAAGTCCCCCATCTTTTTAACTTATCGGCTCATTAACACCACCTCCAACCCATTCCAGGGCTGATTTTACTTACGGTGCACAAAACCACAGGGCTTTGCAAAAGGGCCGAACTATGTGCCAGGCACTATGCTAAGCACATATTATGTTATTTGATTCTTACAACGACCCTGGGAGGAAGGTGCTATATTGGTGGTGTTGTTTTTGAGTCATTTTAGTCATGTCTGACTCTTCATGACCCCATTTGGAATTTTCTTGGCAAAGACACTGGAGTGGTTTGCCATTTTCTTCTCCAACTCATTTTACAGATGAGGAAACTGAAGCAAACAGGGTTAAGTGAATTATCCAGGGTCACATAGTGTAAGTGTCTGAGGCCATTTTTGAACTCAGGAAGATGAGTCTTCCTGACTCCAGGCCTGATACTCTATCCACTTTGCCACCTAGCTGCTCCTAGGTGCTATTATTATCCCTATTTATTAAGGATTTTTATATTTATTTATTTTATTATTATTATATTATTAATTATATTAAATATAATTATATAGAATTGAGGAAACTACAATAGGCATTTTGAGATTCTAGAGTTACACAGCTAATAATGTCTGAGGCTCAATTTGAAGTCAGGTCTTCCTTACTCCAGGTCCAGCACTCTATCTACTGTACCACCTAGCACCCAAAATAAATTCAGTATAGGATGGTTTTATTTCTACACAAAGAGAAATGCTAAGTGTAGAAGAATGACAATTAATAAAATTTAAAAAGATTCAATAGCTCAACTTCAAACTGTAGTTGCAATTGAATGGGAGGCTGATGTTTAAACCTTTTTAAGACACAAAATAGTTTGCAGTATTGCTTATTAGTCCATTTACTTTTCACCTTAGTGCTGTACTACTCCACTACATTTCTGGTGAACACAGCTGGGCTTAGGTGATGCTGCCACTTTCACTTGTAGATCTCTGGGAGTTTTGAGTTTACAAAGTCAACTGCTTAAGGAAAGAAAACACAAAAGGGAGAACCCCAGAGACTTGGGTGTGAAGTCACCTAGTTTCACCTCCCAGCACTAGCTGCTAAACTTACCCCTCACTGCAGTCTATGTCCTGGAGAGTCACAAGCTAGAAAGCTATCTTTTTTTTTTTTTTTAAAGCAATTGGGGTTAAGTAATTTGCTCAAGGTTACACTGCCATTTATTTCTGGGTGTGGTGCTGAGTGTCTGAGCCCAGGATTCGATCTCCAGGTCATCCCAACACTGGAGCCGGTGCTCTTACTCGCTGAGCCACTTGGCTGCCCCTAAGCAACTGGGGTTAAGTAACTTGCTCAAGGTTACACAGCCAGGTGTTTCTGGATGGGTGCTAAATGTCTGAGCCCAGGATTCGATCTCCAGGTCGTCCTGACACTGGAGCCCGTGCTCTTACTCGCTGTGCTACCTGGCCGTCCTGAAAGCTGTCTCTTTTAACAGATGCAGTGCCCCAACCCACTCACTGTTGTCATGAGGTGGGAGGTTGACAAAAGAACCTCTCAGGAATATACCATGTCATTCTAAAACACCAATTTCCCTGAATACTGGGTCACTGTGTGTCCAGAAGAAGTCCTGAAAATCCCATATAGTTGACTGGAATGTGGGAGAAGAAGTGCGTATGCTATGAAATGATATATGTTACATATAAAATGAAGGTGTATGACAAGATCAGGAACACTTAAACCAGGACCTGTAAACTTGGTTTGTTTGTTTTTTAAAAACAGTTTGGGATATTGCATTTTGATACAATTGATTTTCTTTGTACTTATATGTATTCTATTTTATATTTTTAAAAACATTATTCAGAGGAGGTCATAGACTTCACTAGATTGTCAAAAGGATCCATGGGACAAAAAGGTTTAAGAATTCTTGGATTAAGAATCCTAAGGATCTTTCCCTTCACTAAAATTCTAGATTCCAAATATATTCTTATCTATAAATGTATGTACTCTTTTCAGAGGCAAGAAGAGAAGGAGAAAGGGAGAGTGCTAAAGGTATCCAAACTGTAATAATGATGGGAATCATCTCATTTTAGTTTGAATTCCCCAAACTACATTTCAAGTATTATGTTTCTTATTTTTTTATTTGTCCAAATCTATGTAGTGCCATGGAAAGAATATTGACTCTGAAGTCTAGAATTGTGGGTCTGAGATGATTATTACTTGTGTAACCTTGGGCAATGTATTTGACCTCCCTGGCTTCAGTGTCCTCAATTATAATATGAGGAGACTAGATTATACGGCCTTTGAGGTCCCTTCCAGCTTCTGAATCTGTGATGTTATGATTGTATTGGTTTAGGTCCTAGACTTTAGGACACTTCCAGTGTGGAAATTCCTTCCAGGGCAGATTCCCTTCTGTAACAGTCTTAAGGAGTTTTCAGGGGCACTGGGAAGTTGAATTATTGTAGTTATACAACTAGAGCATGTGGCAAAGGCAAGACCTGAACTCAACTCTTCCTGATTCCAAGGCTGTTTCTATATGCATTATGTTACCCTGCCTTTCATATATTATATAGAACAGAAAACGTGTATTTTACTCTTGCCCTTGCTAAATACTCAATAAATGCTTAATGAATGGTAATGAAAATGTATAGTTTTTAGACAATAAATTTATTTTATGACATATTACAATGTTAATATTCTTTCAGAGATTGAGCTTTTTCATAGAATCGTGGAGCTGAAATTTGATTTCATTTTCTTTGGTTGTTTTTAAGACACAATGAAAGGAAAAAAATTTGTAGAACTTTCACTTTCTCAAAGTAGCTAAAAAATAAATGCTGCAGAGATTTTCTTGCACTTTTGAACCTTTTTATATGACCTAGCTTATCTATTATGCTATTGAGATCACATTCAAACAGTTCTCATTAGACTGAAGCTGAGGGTCAAGGCTACCCACTTAAACACTTAAAGGCCCTGGAGCTTCATCACAGTGGATACTCCATGAATGCAATTCAAGATCTTGCTAGTAGTGGTAGATGACATTTTAAGAGGTTTTTGTTGTTTCAGTCATTTTCAGTCATTCTGGACTCTTCATGACCCCATTTGAGGTTCTTGTGGTAAAGATACTAGAGTGGTTTGTCATTTCCTTCTTCAAGCCATTTGACAGATGAGGAAACTGAGGCAAACAGGGTTAAGTGACTTACCCAGAGTCATTCAGCTAGTAAGTGTCTGGGGTCAGATTTGGACTCACGAAGATGAGTCTTACTGTTTCAGGCCTGGCACTATATCCACTCTGCCACCTAACTGTCCTTTTTTGAGAGGTACTATCACTGAAAAATTTAACATTCTACAGCCATATTGGCAGTGAGTCTCCTTGAATTTAGGTTGGCCTGTGCAGGCAGGTATGTAATCTATTAGCCAGCCAGGACTCAATGCCCTTCTGACTTGGTAGCCATGTCAGAGTTGACACTCCACTAGTCTTATCTTCCAAAACACAGGGGCCTCTTGAGGCTATGATAAAGTATTGCTGAAGACTTGGCTGGTTCTGAGCTGACAGGGTGAGGCAAAGAAGCTTGCATAACCCCTTGCCCTTGAGTGATGCTGTCAGACCCCTCCCTGCTCTGTCACCTGCAAATTCAGACAGTACTATGTTTGTTTTTTTCAATCAATGACTATAACTTTATCAAACTGTCCTTTGACTAATTACTAGACCTGTCTGTCAGAGTTTAACTTAGGCCTATCCTCCCAGCATCTTTTTCTGAAGGAAAAAACACAAGAGTTCAAAATTATTTTAAATGCTCATAACTCTTATTCAATTACATTAATTCTACAAATTGACCCCGGCATTCATATTTAGAGTTTATTTCCTTTCTTTAACACACACACACTAATAGAACTTCCCCTTATAACAAAGAAAAGGAATTTTGCAAACTACTTTGTACAAACTAGAAACATAGGCATCATATCTGATAATATATGTAAAATTAAGCCCCAGTAGCCCTAAATTTAATCAGAAGACCTAGGTTCAAACCTTAGTTCTGCCTTTTACTATCTATCTGATCTTAGACATTCTACTCCATCTCCATGGGCCTTGCTGTCCTTATAAATCTTTCCAGGACATTAATAGGCCTCAGGTGGAGCCCATTAAGGGGCTTCTTAGGGGAGGCTTGCTTGTAGGAAGGCTTTCACACCTTTTGCTAATTTCTAATTAGGCATTGAGTTACCAGGATGGGGGCTGGCTCTGAGAAGTGTATAAATACTCCTAGTTGATATTTTGCTTTGGGGGCTTGCTTATGAGAAGGCTCTTGGAATTTCTTGGTCAATATTCTGAGTGGCCCTATGTTCTGAGGCCCCCCCCCCCCCCCCCCCCCCCTGCTTGCTCAAATGTAAAGGCTCTTTGGATCCAGGGATGTATGTAAAGTGTATAGTTGATTCAGGCAGAGTCCTGTCTGTTGGTCTTTATTTCTCTGCTTGTATTTTCTATGTTTTAATTTTTTCTGAAGTTCATGGTGCTGACTTTTCCCCTGAATTAGTTTATATAATTAAAAAGATTGTTGACCCCTTTAACAGTGAGAACCTGTGCTAGGCATCCATTCTGGGTATGCCAGTGTAGTTCCCACTACATCCCAAAACTAAAGGTCAATAAACATTTATTAAGTGTTTACCATGTGCTAGGCACTGAGCTAAGCTCAAGGAATGAAAAGAAAGGCAACAGACAGTCCCTGCCCTCCAGGAGTTCACAATCTAATTCAGGAAACAATATGTAAATCAATTATGTACAAACAAGCCACACACAGGACAAATTGGGAATAATTAATGGGAAGGCACTATAATTAAAAGGGATCCAGAAAGGCTTTCTGTAGAAGTTATACTGATGGAAGGAATTTTCTCACCTCAGTTCCCTATATAAGTAAAATTCCCAGATCCAGTTCCTTATTCCCTATATAATGCATTAAGGTTTGAAAGGCACTGTGCAACATCATCTCATTTGATCTTCACAGCCATTCAGTGAAGTTGGTGCTTTATTACTCCAGTTTTACAGATGAGGAAATAGATTAAATGACTTGCCCAGGGTCACACAGCTAGTAAGTGTCTTAGACAGGATTTGAGCCCAGGACTTCCTAACTCAAAGTCAGACTCCTGGTTCTCCTATCGGGTGATTATAATCTTATAACATTACTGAAAACTAAAGTTTAAATGGATTTTTTTCCCAGACATTGAGAGTCCTCCTAGCAAAACTAGCTTAAATTATTATTCATTAGATTTTTGATCCCTAATAAGTTTCTTTAAACATAGCAATGTACATGGACATTAGTAATAAATGAACAGAGAGAAAATGTTGTTACATGGAATTTTAGCAGATAGAGTCTTTTCATTTATTGACTCAGTCTTGTCTATAACCTTATATTCTCATAGTATGTGGAATTATTTTTGCTCCACATATATTCCATATTTCCTGTATTTGTACCTATCAATGCAAAGCATCCCTAATGATATGTGTTACCTTCTGTCCATGGCCCTGGAGAAATTAAATCTTTATGCTGACAGTGCAGCTGTTATGAATTGAGCTCATAAAATTGGGTTGGGGAAAGGTATTCTGTTGACATACAGTATTATTTCTCCTTAATTTCTCTCAGCTGGCTATGACTTCAGGTCTGTTAAATTAGGGTTAATATCAACCCAAGGCAGAAACAGAAAACATTAGCAGAGTCTCTTTGCAAACGTGGTCTATATTTCCTTAAAAGACATTTTGTTGTTCAAGTACTGCCTTCTTCTCTGTTTCTGGCTTTTAGGAGCTTATCATTTGTTACATTCTTGAGTGTTAGATGCTCTACAGCTACGTGAAAGTGCTGAAGAATTGACTGAACTTATTTGCCAATATAGTTAAATAAAACATGGGCACTGATTGAATATAAAAACCAAAAAGTTTGGGATAATTGCTTGTTGTAAATTAGGTTGATGATTCCAAAAGAGGTGTTTTCTGGAATCCTGAGAGTTTAGATAAGGGATTCTTCATCTTTCTTTATGATGTGGACCATTTGGCAGTCCAGTAAGGCTATGTACAAAATAGGATCACAAAGGAAACTAATTTTATTAAAGTGAAGTTATCAAGATTAAAAAAAATTCAAGTAGGTTCCTTCTATCATTCAAATCCCATGCTCAATTTTCCCCTTTTCTCTTCCCTTCTGTATCTACTTTCAAACTTGGGAAGTTATTACTTAAATGAGACTTCATAACTATAAAAGCAAAGGCTTACTTTAGGGGATGGGTGGCCTGTTTAGCTTCTCTTGGAAAGTTTCCACAGGAATACATTTCCGTTTATATATTTGCTGTTGCAAAGATACTATGATAGGAAATGACCATGATGAGTAAAGAATATTCCACCATCAGTTACCTACTTGCAGGGCAACATGGTCCAATGGACAGATATTTAGTTTCATCAGTCAACACACATTTATCAAGTGCTTACTGTGTTCCAGACACTGTGCTAAATGCTGGAGTTCTGGGTTAAGCCTCATAGGACCTGCTTTCCAATCCTGGCTTCACCATCCATGTGACCTTATATCTAAGGTCATATATCAAAACTTTAAGCCTCCAATTTTCTGTTCTTTAAGTTCCCTTCCAGAGGTCTACTGATACAATAATCCATACAATAAACCTATCAGAGGATTCTAAAGGAAAAGATGTATTTTTATTTTTTTTTTGCTGTAATATGAATTATGTTTCTTGGACAGATTGGGATATCATTAGTCTAGCCCCTTCTCTGTTGTTCTTGATATACATTAGATGCTTTTAGTGTAACCATCTGGTTGCACTGAAACTGAAGAGCCTTGATCATGTGACCCAAGTAACAACACTCTATACCACTGTGCCAGAGTAACTGGAATTTGCTCTTCCCAGGAGACTAAAAATACTGAATAAAGAAAAAGCCACATCTACTGGTGAATGAATGGTGGAGGGGAGGAGGGGCAGCCCATCTTTAAGGTAGTCAAAGATCAATAGGAACTTTTAGCTTTCATAAGATATAACAGAATTAGAAATTTAAAATGTAAATGTGGACCTTCTAAGTACCATGGTATACAATTCTACAATGTCTCATTATGATCTGGAGCTGACCTTGACTGTTCAAAGGCAATTCTGGTGGAATACAGGTTCAGGAAGGTTCTATCAAATCTGAAAAGGTTTGACTATCATTTGGGGAATGGATTGTGTACCTGTTGTTAGGATTTGCTTAGTTAAGTTTGGAGAAGTACATTATTACATATTTCATTACCAAGTGATGAGTATTTTTGGCCATGGAAGCTCACAAAGAATACTTGATGAGGTGTGGAAGTATTGCAGTGTTTGTCAGTAAGAAGGCTATTTGTTCAGATGAAATCTTAGATCTTCCAGAGTGTCAAAGTTTAAGGATAGGAAGTGAAATACCAAGTAGGAAGCATCTTTCAGCTTGTGAAACCTCTCTTACCATATAGATATTATCCTCAGAATGTATTTATATGCAAATGAATTCTTTTTCATTTTATTTACTTAAAAGTCTTTGGTACTATGTAATTTTATGGTGATAGAATCTCTTTAATTATCATAACCAATTTCTCCTTCCTGAAACAAATTATGTCAGAAACAGGAGAAGGTAAAGCAAAACTATTTAAAGTTCTCTCTCTGATTTTTTGAATATGGTTTCAGAATATTGGGGAAGGAAATAGAGGCAGAGAAAAGTGAAGACTCCCTTTCTTCCTAATAACTCTCCTTGACCTTGAATGAAGGAATTTTTCTGGTCCTCTCATTGAACTTCTAATATAACTGGTGAGGTCAATCTAAACCACTGACCTATTTTGAGGGAGTAGTTTTTCAGTCCCATAAAAGATGTCAAGCCAAGGTATGAAACAATGAAGTATGATTTCTTAACTTAGTAAATGTAATTTGGCAACATATGTAAAATCATCTTGGCAACAAATATTTTCCTAATAGCTTGCTTTATTTATTTATGTTTGCTTTTTGGAGGGCAATTGGGGTTAAGTGACTTGCCCAAGGTCACACGGCAATTTTTTGTGTTAAGTGTCTGAGGCCAGATTTGAACTCAGGTACTCCTGACTCCAGGGCCAGTGCTCTATTCACTGTGCCACCTAGCCACCCCTAATAGCTTTATTTATGTATAAGTGAATTTCCATATATGAATGATAGCTAGTACTATTACATTATTATGTTTTATTTATGTATTTGTATATACATGGTGCTGCATTATATTACATTGCATGGTGATAGTGTATTTTATATTATAATTACACATGTATACACATACACTTATGGAGACATTCTTATTTGTATCTTGAAAGAAGTTTATCATCATTTTATCGCTATTTGAGCCACAGCAACTTTTGGGGAACATTTCCTAAGGCATAGCAGGAGCCTACCTGGCTTACTCACAATACTAAAATCATGGATTCTTCTTTCCTTTTTTGTTTTCCAGTTTTATTGATGTGCTTTGTTTTTGCATTACAGATATTTACAGATTACTTTGACTTTGAGAGAGGTCTTTCTTGTAACAAAATAAAACAGTTAAGTAACATTAGTTATCTATTATATATGTCTATATAGGAGGGTATATGGGCATATGAATACATATGTGAGTGTATCTACTCTCATTATATTCCTCTCTCACCTCTCAATTACACCTTTTAATTATCATCCCTTCCTATTCAATTGGTCCTTTGCCCTTTGTCTATGTATACCCGTATACATATATACACACACTCACATATGTATTCATATGCCCATATACCCTCCTATATAGACATATATATATGTATGTATGTATACATTTATATTCCCTTCAACTATTCTCATATTAAGAAAAGTTTCATAAGTTACAATTATCATTTTTCCATGTAGGAATGTAAATAGTTCAACTTTGATAAGTTCCTTATGATTTCTTTTCCCTGTTTACCTTCTGATGCTTCTCTTGCTTCTTGTATCTGAACGTCAAATTTTCTATTAAACTCTGGTTTCTTTTTCAGCAAGAATGCTTGAAAGTCCTCTATTCCATTGAATGACCATATTTTCTCCTGAAACATGATAGTTTTGCTGGGTAGGTGATTCTTGGTTTTAATCCCAGCTCCTTTGACCTCCAGAATATCATATTCCAAGCCCTTCAATCCCTCAGTATAAAAGCCACCAGATACTATGTTATCCTGATTGTGTTTCCACAATATTAAAATAGTTTCTTCCTGGATGCTTGTAATATTTTCTCCTTGATCTGGGAACTCTGGAACCTGGCTATAATATTCCTAGGAGTTTTCTTTTTGGGATCTTTTTCAAGAGGCGATGAGTGGATTCTTTCAACCTCTATTTTGCCCTCTGGTTCTAAAACATCAGGGCATTTCCTTGAGAATTTCTTGAAGGATAATTTCTAGGTTCTTTTTTTGGTCATGGCTTTCAGGTAGTCTGATAACCTTTAAATTTTCTCTCCTGGATCTATTTTCCAGGTCAATGGTTTTTCCAATGAGATATTTCACATTGCCTTCTATTTTTTTCATTTGTTTAGATCTGTTTAATAGTAACTTGATTTCTCATAAAGTCACTAGCTTCCATTTGCTCCAATCTAATTCTAGTAATGATTCTCTTCAGTGAGCTTTGAGATTCTTTTTCCATCTGGCAAATTCGGCTTTTTAAGGCATTCTTCTCATTGGATTTTTGAGCCTCTTTTGCCATTTGATTTAGTCTATTTTTTAAGGTGCTATTTTCTTCAGTTAGGTTGTTGACTCTCTTTTCATAATTTTCTTGCATCATTCTCATTTCTCTTCCCAATTTTTTCTCCACTTCTCTTATTTGGTTTTCAAAATCCTTCTTAAGCTCCCTGATTGCCTTTGGTGCTAACATGTTAGGTAACTCAGATATTTTAGAAATTAGTCAAAGCCAGGTATTCCTAGAAAGGAGACACTACAGATATGGGAATGAACTATACTTTTATTATTAAAAAGTGTCCAATATTGAATGTTATGCATTTATCCTCAAGCAACATATGAGTAACACAGGTGTGAGATGTTGAGGCATATTCAAAACTCTGTTTTTCCTATCAGATGCGATTATACTTGCTTTTGTTTGGGTGTTGCCTGGTGGACAAGAATAACACTGCTTGGGTAAGAACGGTCTTGTCCTAAGGCGTTTATTCCTTTCTGGCTTCCTCCCCGCAAAGAAGCACTTCCTGCCTTTCAGCCAAATGATGAGTAATTTGCAGAGACTTCAGGATGTGACATAGAGAGCAGTCAGGCCATAATTATTTTGATGGGATGGATGACAAATCAGCTCTTAGCATACATCCCATCTAGGTAAAGTCAGGAAATACAAGGGAAGCTTAAAATAGCTCCTGGCTGTGTGGCAGCATCTTTAACTTTAGTGATATGGTGTCAGATTAAAGAAATCATGCTTACCACATTTCTCATTGCAATACCTAAACAACATGGTGCTTCTTGTCATTTTAATTTAAATGATTTTTGGCAGTTAAGAAGTATCTTAAGAATGAACTTCAGGGGGGAGGACTGAGGATTGTCCCACTCTTTAGCCAAGATAAAGATATTGCAATTTATGTGAAGTAATAGTAAACAACAAAACAAAACCCCAACTGAATGAAGATAGCTCAGTACAATGATATATAGAAATATAATAGCAACAAAATTCAGTGAGTACACAGATGGAAAAAAATCAGTCAGAACATGCTATAATACAAAAAAAGGTTGAAATTTATGTAAATCAAATTTTTATTTGAATATACTTTAAGTAGCATATAGTTTATAGTTTGTTGTTATATTAGCAATTTGTCAATGCAATTTTATTGAAATTATTATTGAGTTTATAAAAATATTTTCTAAAAGATGCTATATGTATTATACAGAGAATGTATTGGAAGAACCACAAAGTATTTGGAAGATGACAGAGTATTTAGGACAATAAAAACTTTTGTAGGGTAGGTTTGGTAGTTTGTTACTATTGAGCCACAATCTCTAAATTTTTTTTAATGATAGAAATATAGACAGAAAAGGACCTGGCTAAGTCACTTATCCTTTCTCAGTCTTAGTTTATGTATCTATAGAATGGGAATGATAGCTGTACCTACTTTATAGGGTTATTGTGAGGATCGATTTGCGTAATATGTGTAAAGTGTTTTCATAAGTTCAAAAACACTATATAAATGCTAGCAATTATTTTGTTATTATTATCAGCAGGAATAAAAATAACTTTATGCCAAAGAGTTAATGAAAGTGCACCTCTATTCTCATGGGCATGAATGGAAAAATTGAATCCAGACATTTAGTTAATTCCAGGTCCTGTGTTCCATCTGGCTGAAATTTATCAACTGAGGTGAAAAATCAAGAAAGAGGCACTTATGGAAGGAACAGTCTCATATTATGAGGGCTGAGGTTCTTAGTTTAACAATCCATGCTGTTAGGCTTCATTTTCCTACAAGAGGTGCCCTGTTGGAGAGCCTCTTCAGCAGAGCCAGTAGTTGGGAATTATTGATTCCTCTGCCAGAACTGAGATATGAAGAATTTTGATCCTCTTCAAAATTCTTTTCTTTATTTTAACTTCAGTGTACACTGTAAGAAGGACGGGCTTAGAGAAATGCAATGTTATATGGAAATATAAGTTCACCTGGTATTTCCTAGTCCCAGTTTATCCTTCAGAACTGTGAGACTTCCCATTTTACCCCCCTTTCCTAGTGGCAGATGAAGGGAAGATGCAGTGACTATGTCATTTGATTCTGATATTGGATATTTGATTTATAGCCAAAAAGGAAAGAAGAGACCATATCCTTACCTTGGTCAGCTTGATCTGAGGAAATTGTATGTCCAGGACAAAGTGCCAAGGACAAACTCAGGACCTTTCTCTGCCTGTAATAATGGCAGTTAAACAAAAGAATGAGACTGGACTGAGTCAGACTTGGGAAAGTGCACAGCACTTTTGATTATTCCCAAGCTGTCTCATCTTCCCTATCAAAAACTCCTCTTTTGGACACCAGTTACCACCCCCAAGCCACCGTGCCCCTACCCCTGGAGATTTTGTATGACTGCAAAGTCATGGAAATAACCATGACTGAGAGTGACCCAAAGGACTTTAGTGACATAGATTTAAATGGGCAGCAGCACGTTATCTATGATGTGTTGTATCTAAGAAATAGTATCAAATGCATCACCAAGCACATATATGACAGAAGAAAGAGATAGGCTGGTCATGGTATAGGGGGGAGTGAAAGATAAAAGATGAGTACCTTGAGTACCATACTTGTATCCATGAAATATGAAAATACTTTGAAAAAGGACTGGCTTTGGTAAGATGGAGAAGAACTTTAGGGATTTGCAGAAAGATGGGGTAAGAATTGCTATGAATAAAAAGGCATGGAAAGATTGTAGTCTATACTGATCAAGGGAACATCAGCACCAATGAAGGAAGGAAGGAAGAAAACTAGATGGAAGGAAGAAAGAATGGAAGAAAGGAGGGAAGGAAGGAAGGGAGGAAGGAAGGAAGGAAGGGAGAGAGGAAGGAAGAAAGGAAGGAAGG
>NW_027187340.1:209203-246474 GCF_028583685.1 Petaurus breviceps papuanus
AAGGAAGGAAGGAAGGAAGGAAGGAAGGAAGGAAGGAAGGAAGGAAGGAAGGAAGGAAGGAAGGAAGGAAGGAAACAAGCATTTATTAAGGGCTTATTATGTGCCAAGGACTGTGCTAAGCGATTTACAATATTATCTCATTTGATCCTCTCAGTAATCCTGGGAGGTAGGTGCCGTTTTTGTCCCCATTTTGCATATAAGGAAACTGAGGCAAATGGAGGTTTAAGTGACTTGTTGAGAGTCACACAGCTAGTAAAGTTCAAAGTCTGGATTTGAAATCAGATCTTCCTACTTCCAGTGCCAGAGTTCTGTTCACTATGGTCCCATCTGCTGCTACTGAGTTCACACAGCGTCCCTGAGGAGAGCAGGCTGTAGCCTAGGCTCATTTCACCCCATGGATTATTCCTTTGTTTGTTGATACTGTTTGCTTTTCTTAGTCTGAAAATAATCCCAGATTACTACATACATGTGTTTTGATCTGGAAAGATTTTGGTCTGGGGGCATGTACAACAAGAATAACTAGAATTATTTATTAAGTACCTACTATATTCAGGACACTATGTTAGGTTCTAGGAATTCAAAGATAAAACAAATAGCCTCTATCATTCAATTAAATTCAACAAACATTTATTAAGTGCCTCCTATATGCCAGGCAATGTGTTTAATGTTGAGAATATAAATAAGAAAAAGAGACAGCCTTTGTCCTCAAGGATCTAGCAATCTAATGGGAAAAGAAAGCATATAAAATGAAGCTGAAAAGTAGGGGGAGAGGGGAGCACCAGCGATCACCGAGCATGTGGACATATTTTTCTGCAGAGTGGAAGCCAAGTAAAGCTGCTGATGGAGAATGGGGGTTACCAGGAAGTATATATAAGTATATAAAAAGAAGCGTATAAAGCCTCTTTATAAAGGAAGGCTTTGGGAAGAGTTCAGTTCCCCACCTTGTAGTCCTCCAATCAGAGGGGAGAGGCAAGAAGTTTGCCCTGTCTTGGGGTGTTAGAGCATGTCAGCAGGCCAAGTTACACATGATAATTTGAAGAGAGAATGAGCACAGATGGGCAAGGAGAATCAGGAAAAACTTCTTTTAGGAAGTGGCATATTATCTGAACCTTGAAGTCTAGGTTCACTTAGGGAGACCTAGGGAGTCTAAAAGGTAGAGGTGAGGGGGAAGAGTATATTCCAGGCATGAGGGACAACCCAAGTAAGGCAGAGAGGTAGGAGCTACCATGTCAAGTTCCAGGAAGGACAAATAAGTCAGTTTGGCTAGTAGAATACATAGTATCATAGATTTCAAGCTGGAATAGATCTTAGAGGGCATTGGGTCCAATCCCCTTGCTTATAGACAATGAAATTGAGGCATCGAGAGGATTTTACTTTTCTAGGGTCCCACAACTAGTAAGTATCTGAGGTAGGATTTTAACCCAGGCCTTCCTGATTTCAAGTGTAATATTCTATCCACTAATGCCACCTTCTATGAGGAGGAGTAATGTGAAATAAACCTAGAAGGGTAGATTTGGAACAAAATTTTGAAAAGTTTTAAATGATAACTTCTGTGACAATATCAAAGAGACAATAGGGAACTAATGAAAGTTCTTGAGGAGGGGAATAGTGTGATGAGAGTTCTGTTTTGGAAAAATTCTGGAGTTTTGGAAGAATTCTATTTTGGCTTCTATAGAGAGGATAGATTGGTAAGGGGAAGCATAAGGGTCTGGAAGTCCAATGGACAATTTTTGTTGCAGATTCTTCGGATGTGTGAATCTAAGACCCAGAATTATATTACACACCTGTAATAAGCTCAGAGGTGCAGAGAGAGAAAATCATGGCATAGAATTCACAAGTGAGGCAGTTGTGGTATAATGGAGAGAACATTGAATTGGGTGACTGTTGGACCTGGATTCCATTGCTGGCTTTACTACTTAATATCTTTCTGACTTTGGTCAAAGAGGTATCTTAAGGCTTTATTTTCCTTCCATTTAAAATGTGGGGGTTAGACTTCATGGCTTCAAAGATCCCTTCTAGATCTAAAGCTATTATCTTCTGCTGATCTTTCTCTCATTGCTTCAGTTATCTTTTCTCCCGGTAAGTGAGAGGGATGTTAATTATTGTTAATTAAGCCTTTAGCTTCCTTTTGAAACTGTATTATTGTCTCCACCATTAGCCTGGATGTTTTTTTTTTTTTTTGAGATAAGCTGAGAGAGCTTATTCCCAGTATCTTTTTTTTCCCCCTTCGGCAATCTGGAAAGAGGTTGGAATGGCCATCTTCTCTCTGAAAATTGGAAGCTGGAAGAGTCCCAGATTCCTCTTCTCTCCCATTATCAACAACTCTTTTCACACCTCACTGAGACAAAGGACACTGAGTAATCTCTACCAATGAGGAGAGGACCCATATAATTGGCTCTTTGAGCCAAGGGTTACATCAGTTTGATTGGAGCTAATGAATTTATGTAGGAGACTAGTGGGAGATAAGAAAACAAAAGTGCATTAAAACCAAGTCATGGAAGTCTTTGAATATCAGCTAAAGTGTTTTAAGCTGTAAGCAATAGGAACCTTTGGAGGTATTGAACCGGAGAGTGAGAGGATAAAAAGTGATGTTTCAGGAGAATGTTGATGCACAGAAAGGGGAGACTAAAAGCAGTGAGATCATTGCCATATATTGAAGACATGAGTTCATAGAACACATTGTATCGAAGGGCTGTATCAGAAATAGATTGGAAAGAACAATTCTGAGACATTCATGAAGGAGGGCAGGACTTAGGTAACTAAACGTATGTCATGTCGAAGGAGTCAAAAGGTTATATTAAGATTTTCAGTAGAGAAAATGATCTCTATTTTTAAGGAGATCAATAAGATTCTCTCAGTAGGTTATACACTCCCCGGTGACATAAGCACAGAAGTTCAGCCAGCAGTGATACAGGACATGCCCAGATGGAGATTAAGGCCAGTGTGAAACCTTTTAGTGATCCACCGCTGGTTGGTCTGCCAGGCAAGCCCAGGCTTCCCTCCCCTAGGCTGACCCTTCCTGGCTAACTACCTAGAAGCCCCTGGCCTTGATTCTCATTCTCCTTGTATTTAGTTTTGCTCAATTTATAGTCTATGAGTCTAACAACATCTTTGACTTTGATCCTGGACTACCCTGTATAGACTTTTTGAGTATTTAGTCTTCTAAATTAGTGGTAATCCTTGCAGGTTAAGAAACAACACTTTGCTGTACAGTATTTATGGAGTACATCCTGTAAGTCAATAAAAGCAATAATAATATTAATAATCAGGTTATCCTAATACTTTCATAATAATTATAAATTATATCCTAAAACTTGTATTGAATTGTTAAAAAGCAGTTATTTTATCTATCTGTGCGCCAGTTCATAGGATATTTAATATAAAAAACAGCGAAATAGCAACTGATCCTAGTACTGTTTTTACCTGAAGTCCATTGAAAAATACAGAAAGAGGGGCAGCCAGGTGGCTCAGCGAGTACGAGCACCGGCTCCAGTGTCGGGATGACCTGGATCAAATCTGGGCTCAGATACTCAGCACCACACCCAGAAATAACTGGCCGTGTAACCTTGAGCAAGTTACTTAACCCCAATTGCTTTAAAAAAAAAGAAAAAAAGAAAAATACATAACGAATGAGATAATAATAATAGTATCTTACATATAGAGCTTTAAGGTTTAAAAAGTACATGTACCATCACATCTGATCCTAAAAACAACCTTCTGAGACAAATACTATTATTATTCCCATTTTATAGATGAGGAGACTGATTTGGGATTTGTCCAGGTTCACATAGTAAGTGTAGGAAGTAGGATTAGAACCCAGATATTTCTTACTACAAATTCATAACTCTCACCACTATATCACAGAATATATGCATATTAATTTTTGGAATATTTTGCACTTACATAGTAACTTAACTGTTTTCAAAGGGCCTTCAATATTATTTTGCCTTCCAACATCCCAGTGAGATATATAAGAAGGTTAGTCCATTTTATGAGCACTTTACAGATGAAGATGCCCTAAGAGATTGCCCAAGGAGGTCATATAATTAGTCAGAGTTTTTGTGCTGTAAAGCCAATGGATTCCACAGATACATCCATTTGAGGATAAAATACGAATAAACTTAAAATAAATTGACAGAGGGGAATAGTGCTAGTATATTCTTGAAGAACTGACTCTAATTTGCCCAGGTTTCTCTGTGTTCAGGTGTGAGGGGTAGAGTCAGGGAGGAGCCAAGAGAGCTTACAAGTGGGACTATGTATGAATTTGAAAACAATAATCACTGATCAGTGAATCCTCTTGGGGCAGTTTCCAGCATTCTAAACACTTTCTACCTGTGCTTTCTGCCACCTCCATGTCTGGTTATCCTTCTTTCTCTCTCTTTCACCACCATATATACCAAGCACAAGTTCTTGCTAAAGCAGTCTATTTTCTGAGCTTTTGCATTTGGCTGTCTTGTCTCTGGCAGGTGTTGCTCTTTCATTTTACATAGGAGGTCAAAAATCCATCCCAAGCACTTCATCAGAGGTAATTTACGCACTCTCCCCTCTATCCTCATACTTTATAGGGCCCTGAGAAGAGGACAGCCAAACACACTGTGGCACAGTATTGTGGCCCGGATCTGCCTTGCCTTGGAAGTCCTATATCAACTTCCACCCTGGGACTGAGGGGGTTTTCGTTGATCCTCTTTATGCATTCTTCATGTTTTCTTAATTGCCATAGGCAAGGATGCAAAGTATGGTCCTTTAGAAAATGACAGCATTCTTTCATTCATCCAGAGTTCTTCAACTCCTAAGGCTAGCTCTGTTTTTCATCGAGAGAAAATTACTTCTGAATTCCTCTGAGTTTCTCATTTCCCTCTCTCCTTCCATGCACCCCATTGTGAATCAGTTGGATCCTCTCAAGCATGCAATTCAATTACTTTTATTGTGAAGTTGAACCATGATTGTTCTTAATGGTCAGAAAATTATCCAGTGACTAAAAAACAAAATGCACAATTAAAAACCTAGTCACAGAGCTTTCCCTGTGATTTGTTTCTGACCATAGAGAAGTATTTCTTATGTGGACTCCCCTTTCAGGCATTTGACATTTCACATTTGCTCTCCAAATCTTTTACAAATGGAAATTTGTTCTTTGATCCAGGAATATTCTTATGTTGAATGAAATGTTAATTTTCCTGAATGTTAATTTATTGTGTTTCTTATGGAAGCAAAAGTTTTTTTATCTTGGTTTATGAGAATTCTCAGGTATCGGGGGACAGTGTTGTTATTCAGTAGTTTCAGTCATGTCTGACTCTTTGTGATCCTATTTGGGATTTTCTTGGCAAAGATACTAAAATAGTTTGCCATTTCCTTCTCCAGCTCATTTTTGCAGATGAGGAAATTGAGGCAAACAGGGTTGCATGACTTGCCCGGGGTCATACAGCTAGTAAGCGTCTGAGGCCAGATTTGAACTCAGGAAGAGGAGGAGTCTTCTTGGCTCCAGACCTGGTGTTCTATCCACTGTGCCACTCAACTGTCTAGGGGACAGTAGATAGCAGTGTTTTGATTCAGTACCTAACATAGTGTGGATCCCTGGGCAACTTACTGAATTTTGCAATACCTTTGTTTCTCTTTCAGAAAGAGGTTGGGAGGCTTTTGGTCATTGTTATAAATATCTAGTGAAAATGAAGAGAGAGTAGTAAAATAGAGTTCTAGGGTTGTTGTCAGGAACGCCAAGTTTCAATTTCTACCGCTAACACTTACTAGATATGTGACTTTGAGCAACTATCATTACTTAGTTAACAAATATGTGCCAGGCACTGTGCTAAGCTCTGGGGACAGGAAGAAATGTCAAGGCAATTCTGGTTTTCAAGTTCATACTCTAATGAACGAATGCACCCATACATATATACTCACACATACCCATATATATGTATGTGTATATGTGTAATAAATTGGAGATAATCAACAGAGGTAAGGCAATAAATTAAGTGTGCACTATGTGCTCAGCTTTGGGGATACAAAGAAAGAGAAACACCAGTCCCTGCTCTTGATGAGTTCAGTCTAACTTCTTTGTGTCTTTGGACTGATCTAGTCTCTAAGTCCGAGTCTATTTGGGAATCTTCATTTCCCCAGGCTGATGACATCACAGATCCTTCAGATATTTGTTACTAATGCCACTGGTGTTGCAGCTATGAAGTATTCCAGGAATGCTTGTTGATAATAATCTTTTAACCGGCAATCTGGGGGATTTTCTGTAGGTGTCACATGGAAATTATTATATTATGTGGTGGGGTTGCTTCAGGTAATCTTGGGTTAGGGAGTCATTGAACTCTATGAACCAATAATTATCCTGATGGAGCATCAAGGGTTTTGCAATGTGCTGCAATTGAATATATGAGGGGAGGAGCCACATCCTCCTACGATTTAGGAGAACCAGGGAGGGCTTGGTGAGCAATGCCTGATGAGATGGACAAACAATCCAAGGCATGCACCTGCTCATGTTGTGGTGAATAATGCCAACCAATTACAAAGCAGAAAGATCAAGCCAGGAGCTGAAGCCACTTTTTTTTTAAAGGATTAGTGTTGGGTACCTGTCGCTCTGATAAAGGGTACAGATAACAAGTTAAAACCTGTATTGCACCTATCAAAGCAACAAGCAAGCATTTACTTATAAGGTTCTTCTATGTGCTAGGCTTTGTGCTAAGCACTGACGATGTAAAAATTTTTAAAAAGAGTCTTTGCCCTCAAGGAATTTATATTTTATGTAAGTTACATTAAATTTAAATTTTAAAAATAAAGATAATTTCAGTGGGGAATGTCACTGGAGGAAGGGAAGAGGTGTGGGAGAGGCTTTGTGGAGAAGGTGACTTTTGAGCTAAGCTATGTCAGAAGCTAGGGATTTTAATAAATGGCATTAGGAAAGAATTCATTCCAAACCTAAGGGATAGCCTCTGCAAAGAAACAAAGGCAGTAGATGGAAGCCTATATTTGACAAATAGCAAGAAAACCAGACTGTAGAGTGCAGAATCTGTGAAGGAGGGAAATATATGGAAAGATAGACTGGAGGGAGGTTATAAAAGACTTCATGTGAGGACAATATATCACTCTAGGTGGCTGATGGTCACTAACCTTGCTGTGGCTAATGAAACCATAGAACAGATTCTGCAGTAGGGAAAATCTTTAAATAATGTTTCTGAGAAAGAATTTATTTTTCTTCCTTTTTTTTTCTTTTTGGAGGGGGAAGGCAGGGTAATTGGGGTTAAGTGACTTGCCCAAGGTCACACAGCTAGTAAGTGTTAAGTGTCTGAGGCTGGCTTTGAACTCAGGTCCTCCTGACTCCAGGGCACGTCCTCTATTCACTCTACTACCTAGCCACCCTTTTCTTTCTTTCTTTCTTTCTTCCTTTCTTTCTTTCTTTCTTTCTTTCTTTCTTTCTTTCTTTCTTTCTTTCTTTCTTTCTTTCTTTCTTTCTTTCTTTCTTTCTTTCTTTCTTTCTTTCTTTCTTTCTTTCTTTCTTTCTTCTCTTTTGGGAAGGCTCAGAACCTGTGTGGAAAGAGTATTGAATCTTGAAGTTAAGAGATTTGGGTTCTATTTCAAGTCTTTATCCATATTTTACTTCCATCAGTTAGATTTTAAGCCCCTTGAGGGCTGACTGTTGTTTTTCATCTCCATTACCAGAGCCTCTATTACTAAAAGCCTAAGTTTCTATAAACCTTAAAGGCCTATATAAATGTCAGATTACTATTTTTTTTTTAATTAGGAGTAATTGGATGGCTAGGTGGCACAGTGAATAGAGCACCAACCCAGGAGTCAGGAGGACTTGAGTTCAAATCTGGCCTCAGATACTTAACACTTAACTAGCCGTGTGACCTTGGGCAAATCACTTAACCCCAATTACCCTGCCTTCCCCCTCCAAAAAAGCAAAAAATAAATATATTAGGAGTAATTAACAAATATTGCATTGACTTGTTTGTATTCTGGATACAATTGCCATTAAATTCTACTTTCTTTAAAAGTGAAAAGGTCAGGTTATAACTTAACCTCTGACCATGTGTTGACAGGGGTCATAGGTTTATAGATGTAGAATTGAAAGGGAACTTAAAGTCCATTTAGTTCAAACCTCTCATTTTACAGGTGAAAAAACTAAAGCCCATAGTGACTTAGTTTTCTGAGGCAGGTGGCAAGTAGCAAAGATGGGATTTGAACTTAGATCCTTCACAAAAAGTTTTGTAGAATTCACCAGCCTGTAAAGTTAGGGAAATAAACTAGTTATCTCTGAAGTCCTCCACATATCTCTAATTCTCTTCTAAAAATTGCACCACAGGCCCTTTCCAAATATTTATCTCTGTCTTAGACTTGATATAACCACAAACCCTCCTTTCCCTTCCCTGCATAGTCCCTCTCATGAGGGCAGTGGTGATTCTCTGGTGCATTGGGAAGCAATTTCACATAGCCAAGATTGAAAGAAGTAGAAGAGGGGTTTCTTCTCTTCTTTTTTACCACATGGCACAGATCACCCCCTACAGCTCCCTTGTCGGACATTGCCCCACAACTACTCAGAACCCAAGTCACTGCAAACACTGGCAGAGGAGATAGGAGAATTCTGACCCCTCAAGGCAGGGCAGGGTGGGAGGGTAAGCAAAATAAGAAAGGAGAAAACAAAAGAAACTTGACTATTTGAGGTCCCCAACACTTACCACTGAATAAAATAACTCCTGCTGGGACCATGTCACCATTCCCTATCCATTAGAGTTGTCTGAACAATTTTTTCCCTGACCTCATCATCTGTAGGACATCTCTGAGAAATTTTAGGGCTCTTGATCTGTAAGAAAAGTCTGTTTTCTCCATAGTAGATCTCCAACAGCTTCCAACCTTCCATCTTCTCTGGGACCTTTCCTAGATAAATTTAAAAGTAAACCATAGATTTGGAGGTATATCAGAATCTTCAGGCCTCTTGAGCCCTTCTGTGCCCTCTTTTCAATTTGCAGTTAGTGGTAATATAGAAGTGAAACCAGGGAAGAGATGAAGGCAGAAAGATGATATATAAGGTTCTTTAAGTTCTGTGGAACAAAGTCACATGGAAATTTATTCTTATCAGCATTTTCATTATTATTCCTGGAGTCACATAAAGGGTGGGTTTTTCAGGAAAGTTAAGTCCTCTTTGTTCTTTTGTGTCCAGGTGAGTAGGACTGGACATCAGAAGTAGCTTCTCCAGCCTGTGTGATTTAGGGCACACCCAATGATCACCAGCTACCACCCTGGTCCATTCTTTAGCTCTTACCTTGGCTACCTCGCCCTGGGTCAGCCTGCCCAGCCAGGAAGCCAGAAGTGTAAACAAGGTGACAGAGCTGAGTGTGATCACTGTGTTGGTGCTAGTTTGAAAGTCGAAGAGGAAGGAGATGGGAGGCTGTACAAGAACTACTAGTCACATGTGGAGGAGAAAACAGGTAGTAATTTTGAGGATTGATGGATGGAGAGAAGAGGCCTTACCTGTTAACCTGAACCTTTTCAGATTTCCTTTAGAATGATTTACAAAGGTACTTAAGAAGAGAGAAGGAAGTGTGTGATTTTAGGTAGTTCTAGGGGTTAGATACCTAAAGTGTTTTTTTTTTTTATGTTTCTCTAATTTGGCACAAAATAAGTGGTGATATTTTGCTTCAGTGGGGTCCTGTTTTGAACATGACACTTATTTAGGCTCTGATTGTCTTGTAGATGGGTGTTTGTGTGTGTGTGTGTGTGTGTGTGTGTGTGTGGTCTTTCCTCCCCTCGTTTCCCTTAGGTCAATGGTGATTCACTAGGAAGATAGGTTCATTGCACATTTCATGTCCACATATTTCATGGATCTTGGAGTGGGCACCAACCCAGACATTGTCTTGGACCCATAATGACTTGCTGATCCTTCATCTTAATGATTGTGAGGTCCTGGGCCAAGGCACATCCTGTTGTTTCTACTTTCTTTATCATAAGGAAAAGTTCTGACTCCAGTAAGAAAGGAATTATCTTGGGTTTGGGTTAGTTCTGGTATGTTTTCATATACCTCAAGGCATTCTTCATAAATTTTATAAATTTACAATCAGTTAATACTTTCCCCTGAACTCATATTTTATGAGTGGGACAGTGATAGTTGATCCTTGTTACATGAATCAAAAATAAATTGGAAAAAAAGAAAGATAATTGAAATTGGTGTTAGATGGACCTGGGCTTGAGGAGTTTTCACCCTTTTTCTTTTCTTTTTTAAGCTATGTTACCCTGGACAAGTCACTTAACTTCATTGAGACTATTTCCATCTCTAAAAAGTGGGATGTAGATACTTAACCTGTGAGGAAGGTCTATTATGAGGCTCAAAACCTTTAAGTGTTATTTAAATGAGGATTATTATTACCAATAATAATTATACTTATCCTTTAATATTTCTTATTTTTGCTATCCTTAAAGGTACTAAGAATAATTAAAATAATATTATTATGAGTAATTAATTATGAATAACAGTAATTATAACTATACATTTTTCTTTTAAAGGTAGCTAGGTGGAACAATGGATAGAGTATAGACTTGGAGTCAGGAAGGCCTGACTTCAAATCCAACCTCAGATATTTTCTAGCTGTATGACCCTGGGCAAGGCACTTATTCTGTGTCTGCCTCAGTTTCCTTAACTGTAAAATGAGGAAAATAATAGCATCTACTTCTCAAGGTTTTTGTGGGGATCAAATGAGATATTTGTAAAGTGCTTAGCACAGTTCCCAACACATAGTAGGCACTTGATAAGTGCTTGTTTTTTTCATTTCTTCTACATGTTGTGACTTTTACCATTTTCTAATGTGATGTAGTAGAGAGAGCATGTGACAGGAGGCCAGGAACCTCCGTTTTCATTGCAGCTGTGCTGCTAACTAGCTGTTTCCTCTGGGACATGCTCTTCTACTTATTTTGAACCTCATTTCCTTTGACTATTCAATGAAGGAGTTTGGATTAGAAGATCTCTAAGGTTCTTCCAGCTCAAATATTCTATAATTTTCTCATCTTCACCATTAATATCATTACTAATATTTTCCTCTTTAGCAGAGATATTTAATTAAAACTTACATGCAATTTATGATAATTTGTTTGACTTAACATTCTTAATTGCCTTAAATGTTCTTCCTATAGAAGTGAACATAACCTGCTTGTTTTTTTTTTATTAATTTGTTTGTTTACTTTTAGTTTACATGATTCAATTCCACAATTCCTTGAGTTTCACATTTTGTCCCCCTCCCTCCCCTCCTCCCCATGGCAGCATATAGTCAAGTATAGGATCTGTAAATACTTACACATTATACATTAGTCAGGTTATAAAGACGGATTGTATCAGATGGAATGAAAAATGGTAAAGAAGACATAAAACCAAACCAGAAAAGGAAAAAGATTAGGTATTTTGCTTCCATCTGGATATAGACTCAGTTCTTTCTAGGTCTTCCTCTGGATGCAGACATTTCTCTCCATCATGAGTCTTTTGGGATTGACTTATATCACTGCATTGCTGAGAAGAGTCCAGTCTATCAAAGTTGGTCATCACACATACATTGTGTCTGTAATTGTGTACAAATTTCTCCTGGTTCTACTCTTCTCACTCAGCATCAGTTTGTGTAAGTCTCTCCAGGTAAATATGAAGACCATCTGCTCCTCGTTTCTTATAGCACAATAGTATTCTATAACATGCATATACCACAACTTGTTCAGCCATTCCCCAATTGATGGGCACCCCATTAATTTCCAATTCTTTGCCACCACAAAAAGAGCTGCTATAAACATTTTTGTACATATGGGTCTTCCTCCCACTTCTACGATCTCTTTGGGATATAACCCTAGTAGTGGTATTGCTGGATCAAAGGGTATGAAAGTATTTATAGCCCTTTGGGCATAATTCCAGATTGCTCTCCAGAAAGGCTGGATCAGTTCACAACTCCACCAGCAATGCATTAGTGTTCCAATTTGTCCACATCCTCTCTAGCATTTGTCATTTTCCTGTTTTGTCATCTTAGCCAATCTGACTGGTGAGATGTGGTACCTCAGGGTTGTATTGATTTGCATTTCTCTAATCAATAGTGATTTAGAGCATTTTTTCATGTGCTTATAGATATCTTTAATTTCTTTCTCTGAAAATTGCCTGTTCATATCCTTTGACCGTTTATCAATTGGGGAATGACTTGTATTCTTATAAACTTGACTCAATTCTCTGCATATTTTAGAAATGAGTCCTTTGTCAGAGACATAGGTTGTAAAGATTCTTTCCCAATTTCCCACCTCCCTCTTAATCTTGGTTACACTGGCTTTGTTTGTGCAGAAGCTTTTCAATTTAATGTAATCAAAATTATCCATTTTATATTTTATAATGTTCTCTAATTCTTGTTTAGTCATAAAGTCTTTCCCTCTCAAACTATTCCTTGTTTTCTGAGACTGCTTACAGTATCAACCTTTATACCTAGATCATGCACCCATTTAGACTTGATTTTGGTATATGGTGTTAGATAATGGTCTATGCCCAGTTTCTGCCATATTATATTCCAGTTTTCCCAGCAGTTTTTGTCAGATAGTGAGTTCTTATCCCAAAAACTAGGGTCTTGGGGTTTATCAAACAATAGATTACTATAGTCGTTGACTTCTGAATCTCCTGTGCCTAATCTATTCCACTGATCCACTCCTCTATTCCTCAGCCAGTACCAAGTAGTTTTGATGACTGCTGCTTTATAATACAGATTGAAATCTGGTATAGCTAGTCCACCTTCCCTAGCATTTCTTTTCATTAATTCCCTTGATATTCTGGACCGTTTATTCTTCCAAATGAATTTTGTTACTATTTTTTTCTAGCTCTATAAAGTAGTTTTTTGGTAAAGTAATTGATATGGCACTAAATATATAATTTAATTTAGGTAAAATTGTCATTTTTATTATATTAGCTTGACCCAGCCATGAGCAATTGATATTTTTCCAGTTAGTTAGATCCGACTTTATTTGTGTGACATAACCTGCTTGTTCAAAGTTCTGTGTCATTTATATTGTTTTGTACAAAATAATCTGGTGAAACACTAGCCTAAAAAGCATGGCAAATAACTCCATTGTGGTACATGCTAAAATGTTGGTCTCTTTTTCCATTCTTTGTTGATGGTACATATAGGCATACTCTACCTAGCACTGTTAGATAGAGTATTAACAGTATTAACATACTGTTAATTGGTGCCACCCAAAAAGAGAATTACTGTAGCTCAAAATATATTGCAAGGGGTAATTAGTTCCATGGCAACATTGCTATAAATGGAGGATACATTCCTGGATAGACAAAAGTCAGAACATAAAAATCAGTCTTTTTAGAGTCCTCAGACTACAGTAGAGCTAATGTGAGAAGGTTGAGTAGCAGTCAGATCTCAGACGTGGGAAACATAGACCAAGTTTTTAGAGGTACCCATGAGGCCTGCTAACAGCCAGAGGAATTAGTGAGGGCATAATGCTGACTACAAGACAAGAAGGAAAAATTCAAGTGATGTCTTGGAAGTGAGATAGGAAAAGAAGCTAACTCTTTCCTGCTCAGTGATATAGAATGGTTCTTGCCTTAAGATTGGGGTTTAATTATTGTATTTAATTATATTTAATTATTGTATTCCTAGCACCTACCACAGTGTCTGACATACAGTAAGACCTTACTAAATTCTTGGTGATTGTTTGTTAGCCAGAGGAAAGGAGGGGAGAAGGAGAGTGAATGTAAAGGAGGATTGCTAGAGAGATTGATGACTAACTGACTTTTAACCCCATGATTTCAGCTTATTAATTATTGGTAAACTTAGAGGTGCCCAGGGTTTTCTTGCCTTAAGACTAATATAATTGTAAATGAATCTGGGTTCCTTTGTCTGCCTCATTGTAAAAATACACAACCCTTAACGGAGGTTGGGCTGTGTCCACATAGCACAGTCACGTATGGTTTCATTTTGATGAACCAGACAAAAATGGAGACCTAGTAGGTGGCAGTCTAGCAGATGCACATCTTTTACTCTTCTTAGATGAGGGAGGGTATCCATTAAATTAACTCTATACTATCAATAAACTATGTCTTTAGTTCAACTGAGAGTTAGGTTTTTTTCTCTACTCCTTGAAATCCCAGACTAAACTGCCACATCAGGAAGCCCTTTAATTTTTAATATATGATATATTAGAGGTGACAACTATCAGATGAGTTTAGAAATATTTCTCAAACAAAAAAAGACACTAAAAAAGACCCTCCCTATTGTCCATAGATAGAGCTGAGGGTTTAGGAGCCAACCACCCTGCTGTCCCCTTCAAGAAATTCCAGTACAAAGTATGGCAATGCATTGGAAAGTCACTTTCTCAACTTGTGATCATCAGGTCTTTAAAAACTTCAAGATTTGTTTTCTATTCTTTTTCTCTTCAACTTCATATAAATAGCTAGGTAAAGGGATAAACTTGACATGACTGACATGGAAATATGTTTTGCAAGACTGTACATGTACAACCGATATCAAATTGCTTGCCCTCTCAATGAAGTGGGGAGGGGAGGGAAGGAGAGAAAGAACTTGGAAATCAAAATTTTGCGCAAAAAACTGCTAAAGTGGTTTTTACATGTAATGGGGGAAAATAAAATATTAAAATTTTAAAAAAGGAATAACTTTGGATCTTCATTTCATGGCTTTCATGATATAGGATGCAATACGGGATATTCTAACTTAAACTAGGTAATTTAGTATTGTCTCATAAAGAGATCTTTAAGGGATTTGCTTTGATAAATAGATGAATGTTTTTGGACGAGCAGATTAGCCACATGTAATTGAGTGTTTCTAAAGTGTTCTCAGATGTTTGGAACTTCTTTCTGGTGGTACTGTTTGTGTGTGGTTCTATTTGTCCCTTGAAACCCCACTTTTCCTTTCACCATAAGATTTGGCTCACTTGTACCCTCCCCACATTCTCATTGCCATCACCTCTTGGGCTTGTGTCTTAGGCTAGGATGCAGACTGCAGCAGGCTGTATTAGCTCACCCTACCTAGGACTATCATGAGCCAGGACACCGTGAAACAGATGTGGGGCAGTTTGAATTAATTTCACAATCAAATGGATTGATCAAAAATTCAACTATGGGCCCTTTGGACTAGGAACACATAAGGTTGACTCTATGGATTGAGACCTTGCAATATCTTCAGGAATCTTGTTACAAGTTGATTTCACCTTTTTGAGGACTACTTTTTGAGGCCATCAAGTGCATATTTAATATATTCAATATTTATCAGAAACCTCAGACTCCACCTGATGCATCATATTTGGAATCCATTTTGGAACAACACCTGGGTGTCTTGTCATCTAACTTTGCCTGGAGGTGAGGGTGCAGGTATTTCCTTTTCTTCAAAGCCCACTTCCCCAAATCGGCACACAAAACTTTTTTAGGTGCTGAGTTATTTCTATTTCTATTATTATTATTATTACTATTACAACCAAGCCCTATGGAGAAACATAACAAAATTGAAACAATGGAGAGAAAAGTTCACAAGGTACAAAACTCTTAACCATGAACTCTAATCCTACAAGTAAATAAAAGGGAACTAGGAATTAATCTTCTCTTTCTCTTCCTTCACTAAAAATCCTTCTGGGACATCTGGCTTTTAGATTCAGATAACTTAGTCCTGTCTGGAAAGCTTGGTGTTAGTTGAATTCTAGGTTTCATATGCAGCAGATAAAAGTACTGGGTCTGGAATTAGGAAGAGTGAGTTCAATCCAGCTTCAAACACTTACCAGCTGTGTGACCCTGGGCAAGTCACTTAACCCTGTTTGCCTCAGTTTCCACATCTGTAAAATGAGCTGGAGAAGGAAATGGCAAACCACTCCAGTATCATTGATTGCCAAGAAAACCTCAAATGAGATCCTGAAAAGTTGGACATGACTAATCAACCAAAAAAAAAAACCCCAAAACCAAAACCCAGCAGTTGATATTCTGTCTTTTTCTCTGCATCATCGTTGTCATCATCACTAACATTTATACAGCATGTACTATGTTCCAGGCACTGAGCTGAGCACTTTACAATTATTATTTCATCAGATCCTCATAGCAACCCTGAGAAGTAGTGCTGTCATTATCCCCATTTTACAGAAAAGGAAACTGAGGCAAACAGAAGTTTAGTGAATTTCCTGGGATCACACAGCTAGTAAATATCTGAGACCAAATTTCTAACATTATTTGGCTACAACCACATAACTAAACGTAGTACTCAGAAATGAGAGCTACAACCAAGATTTCTTTCCTGTGGGGCAAAAGTGATGGTGGAAGGAGATGGAGCACTGGTGGAGCAGAGAACAGCCCAATAGGGGAAGGGAAGGAAACAGTAGAAGTGTAAATGATTGTCTGACTATGGATGTAGTTGATCCTAGAGAGAGGGTGTCATGGATAGATTACTAGTCCTGAAGTCAGAAACACCTGGATCTGAATCCTAACTCAGCTACTAGCTGTTTGACCCTGAATAATTCACTTAACCTCTTAGAGCCTCAGTTTCTGTATTGGTAAAAGAATGGAGTTGAATTAAATGACCTCTGGGGTCCTTTTAGAACTATAATCCAAGATGGCATGTAGGATATTTTCCAGTTCTGTATCTATGTTCAATTTCTAAGGGAATCCATCTTCCTTTCCTATAAGGTTAGAAGAAAAGAGGTGGGTCTAGGAAAGGAGTCAAGGGGAATGGGACCATGGGGATGGTTGTATCACATAGTGAAAGCTTTTGAGGTAAGGTGGTAACTTGGTGGCTGTCCTTTCTCTTTGCGGTGTCCTGGAGGCAGAACTCATTTTGCCTCCACTCTGATTATAACTCTGCTCAAACTGAGTCATCTGATATTAAGTCCAGCACTCTATTCTGCCATTCTGCAATCCATTTTTTTAGTGAAGAATTTATATCTTATATTAGGCAAGACAAAGACATGAATGGCCAATAAAAATGACTATATACAATTTTAAATGTTGGAGTAAATATATAACCTTGTGAAGTTTTGTCACAGAGTTCTGGCCATACTATTTGCAAGAGGAAGGACATTGTCCCAGTATTCCAAGTAGGACATTGAATTATATTTTATCATTTTAGATTCAACATACATAGCTAATGATGACTACCAGTAACATAATTTTCCAATATGAAGGATAGCCTGGAACATTGTAGATGTTTAATAAATGCTTGTTGATTGATATAGTTTTTTTCTGAATCTGAATATTGTATTATATTGTATTACATTCTATTTTATTATATTAGGTAATATATGCTATATATACCTGTTGATTAATTGGTATTTGTTTTTCTGCCTGACTCTCTATAAATGATGACATGTTATACTACATTGTATTCTATTCTGTTAGGTAGCCAATGTTACATATATTTGTTATTGTTGTTCAGTTGTTCAGTCATGTCTGACTCTTTGTGACCCCATGGACCATACTATCCATGGGGTTTTCTTGGCAGAAATACTGGAGTGGTTTGCCATTTCCTTCTCCAGCTCATTTTACAGATAAGGAAACTGAAGTAAAAAGGTTTAAGTGACTTTCTCTGTGTCACTCATCTAATAAGTGTCTTGAGGCTGCATTTGAACATAAGGTTTCTTGACTCCAGGCCCTGTGCTGTATCCACTATGCTGCCTAGATGCTTTATGTATATATACTTGTTGATTAAATGATATTTGATTTTCTTCTGAATCTGGGTATGACATGGTAATTCTGTTCTGTTGTGTTCTGTTGGATAATATTATATATACATGTGTGTATGTATGTATGTATGTACATATGTATATGTAAACATGCATGTATATTTTAGTATACTGTTAAGGCATTTCATAGGGCCTATATTAAGATTCATCTGTGGTAAGGCTAAGTTGATTGCATTCAGCCATCATTTGAAACAAATTACAAAGTCTGTAAAGAGCTGCAAGGTAATATAGACATAAAAGTGGCCATTATAATCCCTGTGCAAGAGAAGCTCAGAGACAGAAATAGCTCTGTTTGTTGGCTCATTTCAGAAGAGTGAATTAACACAACAATGCCTCTTTTTGGTGTTCTCATGTTAAGTTTAAAATTCTCCGCGTAATTTTAATTCACATTGAGATGAATGCAGGGAAGTTTCAGAGAAAGAATATCGTCAGGCTATGATGGATTTTGTGTGCATTACCACATTACCTGAATCTATGAAGTGCACTGGGATTGTTAATTTTACACTTAGAAATCATGTTTGTTTCTTGAAAGGAGAAACCAAACCTAATCTTATTTTATTAGTCTTATTTTCTGGTGTCAAGAGATTTCAGATGATTCTGACAGAGCTACATGTACCTTTGGCAGCCAATTCAAAATTATCCTGTAAGGAATGCTCAGATCTATGGTCTTTTGCAAATATTTAAGGGGTACTTTAAATATCTCCTGGGTATAGAATTGAAAATTCATGAATTAAATAAAGTCTTTAATCACTAGTCTATGCTCCTATTGCTTCTTGACAGCAAAGTATTAGCAACAGTAATAATGATTTGTTTGATTGGTCTCTAATTTTCTTAGCATTTTATGCTTCTTCAGTAACACAACTTACTCTAAATTATAGCATTTGTATTGGTATTTATAATCACCATCTAAAGAAGCACATATAAAGCATTGATTGGTGAGGAAATGGGAGATTTTTTCACAGTATTAGTCAAGTAGGAATAACAGAAAGGTAAGTTATCTATCAGGCAGTTGACTATCAAGTGTTATATTTATAAGTGATGTAAATTCTGGAATCCTGACTAAAAATTCACAAGTGACAGCTGTCTACAGCCTTTCCTGAGGCCATCTGTACCATTTAGCAGTATAAATCACAAATAGACCTTTGAACTAGGACAGTCTCATTGGACTCATCATTTTGCTTCCCTGAGTCACCATCTCAATGGGATATTGAAGGGGAGGTTCAATAGAATAAACAGTGGAATCCTTGTCTGGGAGTGACTGCCTGGCAATTGTTTCATGGCAAAGGAAAATAAAAAAAGCCCTGCTCCATTCACTGGCTCTTTAATTTGGATTACCAATGATAAAGCAGTGGCTACGGCTAAGGTAGGATGCAGAAACATTAGCGCTAATATGCTGCAGAAAGACAAGATAAATCAGCACAGCTCTCATACATCACTAAGGGAGAAGCTGAGTGCAACTTGACCATGTGCCTGAGTAGTCACATCAGTGGGAAGAACAGAAGAACATGGATTAAAAGTCTAAAATGTACCCTTAGGGCTATTGGCTGTGCTGAACCTGTAAGGAGACCTCAGTGTAAGTGTCACTTTGTTTTATATACATATACACTGTGTACATGTTTCTGTAAGTAGCAGGGATCGTCTCTCTTCTCTCTGTGTTTTCACTGGTTTGAGAGTGTTTATTTACAATATTAGATTTTATTTTGTCCATATTTAGCATTAATATAATGGAGTTAAGTGTTTATTAGAAGATAATTTAGCACAGTATATATATCTTAGAGTAAAACATACAAATTTATTACTACTTAAGAACATGTGTTAGTGTTTGAAAGTTTGTTTGTATTTTAATGGTATTTTAAAGTAGTAGTTCAATTCCATTGCCATACATTAAGAAGATATATAGTGGCTGTCTCTTGGCAGGGGAGGGCAACCCAGCATTTCTCTAGTGTTGTCTTTTATTTTGAAATACTCTGAATATGCAAGTACAACCTCCTCAAAAATGCATTCTATTTCTACTGCTGGGATGTTTGTATTGTTTTATAGCTGTTATTAGGCAAAATAATCATAAAGGGTGTTTTCTATGGACCTTTTTATATTCCAAAATTAAGCACAGATGGTAATTTCCAGCAGTTTTAAAAATTTGTCAATTATTTAATTTAGCATCACTTAAGCATCTGCAAAGAGAGGAGGCTGCGATGGCAAGGAAACTGAATAAGCATTGATTGCTAGTCTGAATTACATTTTAAAAGTTTTTTGCTGCAAATCTCTGATTTCACAGTTTATTTTTACCAAATTAGATTATCATATCTCATTATCAAGGCTGGAGTGTAGCAACGAATGGGTGGAACTCGCTCAGCTATCCCACATTTCCTGTCAGAGCAGTGTATAAAGCTGTTACTGATTGTTACTCAGAGGAAAATTCTAATGCCAATGCACAGAGCAACATGCTTAAATAATGCATGGGCAAAGGGAAGGGAAGCCAGGATTTTATGGCTGAGGCAGTGGCATGGTGCTTTTGTTCGGAAGGGAGGCTGCAAAAGTGTGAGCACAGAATATTATGAGGGAAGGATGTAACTAACCCAATAACTGGCCACAGGCTGCATCCCAAGTGACATTTCAAAGCTAATCTTTAAATAAACCATTTAAATAAACCATAATGTATTTTGAGGAGGGGCCAAGGGTGGATGGGATTTAGAGTGTCAATTCCAAAAGAGCTTCCTGCCTGAAAATTCAGTACTTTGAAGGGATTGGGTGGTAGAAGAGGAAAGAGAGTGAGAAGGGAGACCGTTGCCCTAGAGACACAGGTATCTTGCCTGGAGGATGAAGTTTTGGCATAGTAGAACTGCTAGTGAGGAATAAACATTGACCGATTAGCTGTGTTCCATTAGTATGTCTTTGATCCTACAATAATTAGAGGCATATGTCTGCTGAATCCTAATCTTCTTAATTGTTGAAAGAGCAGCGTGCGATTTGCTAAAAATATTCTCAAGCATTCATTTCTGCAATAATGTTTGCTGCCAAATACGTTAGGCCAACAGGAGCTCTAGTCCAGCGATGGCTGCTCAGAATAGTTGAGTTTCTGAAGTAATGGACAAAGTTGAGAATGGTTACACAGCTGGTACGGCAGCTGCATTCAGCCCGTAGCTCAATTGGGCCTCAAATTTCCTTAAACTTATCCTTATTCCCTGGAATGGCCAAAGTAGCCAGAATGTGCTTAGCCTCAGCTCACTACAAACCAAACAAGCTGTTTTCAAAGGAAGAGTCTTTTCTGTAGAGTCAATAGCAACAGTGGCCAAATACAGTATTGATTACATCACAGAAAGTTTGAATAATACTAATAAAAAACAGCAAAAGTAAAGGCAAAGCAGTAGAATGGGGTAAACTGGCTAAAGACCAGGAGAAGTTAAAAGGATGCATTGGGTCACTAATGCCTCCAACTAAAGGACATATGGAAAATCCCACTATAAAACCAATAGTAATTACTTTTCAGTTAGGGAAAAATAAATATGCCTGTGGGTTGGAAGAAAGCCTGGTGACTGTAGATCCCCTTTTCTCCTAAGAGTATCTTATTTGTATTTTCCTTGGGATTGGGTCACGAAGGTGTCAGGGAGAGCTTTTTAATATTAAGAAGTGTTCTATGAATAAAAGAGCCTGGCAAGGAAGAGTTTGGGTTAGAAAGCAGGCAGGAAACTGGCAATAGAGATAGTTATCCTTTACTATTCTCCCCATCACAAGTGTCTATTCAGCATCTACTATGGGGCAGGGGACAATAGGGATTACCAAAGAACTAAGACATATGGTCCTTGCTTTCAGGAAGCTCATAGTCTAACCCAATGGATACCATCAGTGGGGTATAGCTGCTAAAGTATATAGGCTGCTTTAGGACAAGGGAAGTGATGATTCTGGTATTTAGTCCTGCTGTGAACTCATTCTGGGCACCTTTTAAGATGGGTATTGAGGAACTCAGGAGTGTTCAGAGGAAGGTGACTGAGATTAAAAAGATTATAAAGAAACTTTGTTGTGACACTAGAAAATTGAATGAAGAAAATGGTGATTTTTAGCCTGAACAATGGAAACCTTGTGTTGTTGGAGCATTAAAACTGTCTTTGCGGTGATAGAATTAAGAGCAGAAAGTATAAGATTCAGAGAGGCACATGTCACCTCAATGTAAGGGAAAACTTCCTAATAATTGGAGCTATCCCAAAATGGAGTGGGCTGTCTCAGAAAGCAGTATATTCTTCACTAATAGTCAGTCTTCCAACATAACCTAGATGAGTAGTTGGAAGGTATACGTTAGGTACAATATGGTTGGCCTATGTGGTCTGTGGATGTCCTTCCAATTTGGTGATTATGATTTTATTTGGGGAAAAATAATGAACGTATAAGAAACAATATATCTAAAACACGGGATGTTTTATCAAAATCATTTAAGCTGCAGTGATTCAAAGAAAACATGAAAAAAGTACAGGGCAATGAATGTTAAGAGATGTTGTATCAGCAATGCCATATTCACAATGCCTATGGAAATTACAGATATGCTGATATAATTATCCATCACAAAATACATCATGCTTGCCATATGGGGGAATAAGCTAGAAAATTTATTAAGATACCAAAAGACTGAATCCCAAAACCAGAAAGTGAAATCCATCAGAGTAGTTATGACATTGGCACTGGTAGATAAAGTAGAAAGCACCCACATTCTCAAGCCTTTAAAACAGAACAGGCTACCTCAGGCAAAGGTCCTCCTCTCCCCACTCACAGCAACCACCCAGCGTCCAGGAAGCGTGCTCCCAGCAGCTCTGGCCCCTGGCAGTCCTCAGCAGGAGTCCTTAGCAGAAATTCTGGCTGACTCAAAAAGGGCTTCGCGCTGCCGCTGCCACCGCTGCCGCCGCCACCACCAGCCACCGCAGGAACTCTAGCTTGGCTTCCGCTTCCTCTTGCTCCGCCCCTTCCTGCTACGTCAGCAAGTCCAATGGGGCATGGAAGATCTTTAAATCCCATGCCCTTACAGATGTGCCTTGGAGTTTAAGTACAGACTTCAGAGAAGTACTAGACTAGGAGGAAGAAGTTTGTAGGAAATTGGACATGAATTGGTCCTTAAAAGCTACCTAAGATGTGTGTATACATATATATGTATATATACACATATACATACATGTATATGTATATATACACACATGCACACACACATATATGTATACATACATACATACACAGGTAAATAGAAAGGAACAGACCTGAAAAAGTAGAGAAGAAATTTGCATGAGTCATAAGAGTAAGCATTAATTAACATGATGTTTATGGAACATAAAGGAGACTGGTCAGACTGAAAAATTTGTGTTAAAGAATGGTAATTTGACAAGATGGAAAAAAATTTTAGAGGACCTTGAAAACTAGACTTTAGACACTTAATTCAGTGGGCCCTGGGGAGTCATTGTAACTTCCAGAGCAAGATAGTTAAAAGTTGAAAACACTTGGAGCATGGGATTATAGACTTAAGTCCTCAAAAGTAGTCATCTAGTTCACTCTTTCATTTTATAGATAAGTAAGCTGAAGGCCAAAGAAGCGATTTGCCCAGTAACATTTAAAGAGGATTAAACTGTTGGATAGTGTTCAGTTAAATTGGAGAGCAATGATACTGGTATCAGAGATACAAATTAGAAGGTTGCTGTAGTAATTCAGATGTGAGGTGAATAGTATAGTTGTGGTGGAAATAGGAAAAAAATAAACATTTTGAAAAATAGCAAAATTTGGTGATAGATTGTAAGGGCTAAAGGTGGAGTTAATGGTAAAATACACACATACACAAACATATATTATATATACATATATTTGGTCTAAGAGACTGGATTGATGTTATTGTTCTTAAAAGGAGTTGGCAAAATGACTTGATTTGAGGAAGATAAGTTTGATTTGGGATTTGCATTTAAGGTGGTGTTGGGGGCGTGATTCATAAAAGAATCTCCTAATTAATTGTGACCATCCAGAAGCTTCAAGAATAAAAAGGAAAAAAAATTGAAAAGAGCTGTAAATAGGAGGGTGAAACTATAGTATAGTGTCTTAGTTAATTTGATACTAGAGGAAGAGAAATTATTATGAAAATCAATAATAATTAGACAAGGAACACAGGATTATTACTTTTAATAAGAGAGAGAATGTAAAGGCATGAAACATTATGAAATAGCAAGTGTGTGTTTATAGTTTTTTTTTTCTCAAGTAAGACCCAGGATCTTCATAGAACTTCTATGTAACCTTAATATCTATTGGTGTTTGCAAATGGAAGAATTTCCAGAGAACCCCTGAAATTATAATGGTTAGGGGTCGGGAGGTGGGGGGAGTTAGAAATAGGAAATTTCAATATAGATTCATTGTGAAGAATGTTCTGGTGGGGGGGGGGGGGGGGGGGGGGGGAGGATTTGGATGTGCTTCCCCATGGCTCAAGAATCAGCTCAGGGATCCTAAAAAAACAGAATGTGAGGATTAGAATCATAAATACACAGTACATTGAACAAGTTTAGAGAAGATGGTTTGCATAGTAATAGGTAGCTAAAACATGATAAGTGCATTAGAGAAGACCAAACAAAGTGGTGTGAAAAGTCAAAAGGGAAAAGTTAGGTAATAGTTCTTTCCGTAGAGAACAGAATTGACTCTCTGAGGAGAAATGCAGATCAAATTTGCCTCCATTCCATCATTCCATATGATCTGTACTTCACTCTTTAAACTTTTATCTATCTATTTATCCATCCATCCATCCATCTATCTATCTATCTATCTATCTATCTATCTATCTATCTATCTATCTATCTATCTATCTGTCTGTCTGTCTGTCTGTCTGTCTGTCTGTCTGTCTGTCTGTCTGTCTGTCTGTCTGTCCGTCCGTCTGTCTGTCTATCTATCTATCATCTATCTTTTACAGATTTGTATGTGGATATCTGAAGCTATAGGGTTTTTTTTTTATTCCCCCTCATCTTGGATTTGATTTCACAGATTTTGTGGGATATTGTTAATGATTGGAATATAGATGTGAAGGGGGGAGTATACCCTACTTAAAAGGAACAGATTAGATATAAGGGATGATAGAATAATATTTTATATCAAGAATATGTATATTCTTGAACAACTCTACAAATGCAGGGTGAAATGGAAGTAGTAAAAGTTGATAAGGATGTAGAGAGCATTTGGGTAATAATAGGTGAGGAACTAGGAGTGATTTTCTTGTGGTACCATGTTTCCCCGATAATAAGACCTATCCCGAAAATAAGCCCTCCCTTACTGTGTAAGATTCCTCTAAAATAAGCCCTCCCCTGAAAATAAGCCCTCTGGTGTTTTTCTTTCCAAAAAAATTAACAAGACAGTGTCTTATTATCGGGGAAACATGGTAGTATATATTATGGAACACCTGAACAAAGGTAGACTATGAGTCTTAGAAAATAATAACAATACTTAGTTTTAAAGTTTGCAAAGCATTTTATAAATTTTCTCATTCAATCCTCACAACAAGTCTGGGAAGAAGGTGCTATTATGATTCAGTTTTTACAGATAAAAAAATGAGACGGGTAGAGGTTAAATAATTTGCCCAGGGTTACATAGCTCAGTAAGGGTCTCCAGGCCCAACACTGTATATTCACTGCACCATCTAGCTGCTTTATACTGAAATATCACATACCTGGCATATAGCAGTAAGGAGGGACTTCAATTGTCACTTCCTTTGCTGGAACTTTCTCTCCACCAAAAGCATAGCAGTTGAATGATTTTTTTATTTGTCTTAATAATAATTTCAGTCTTTGAAAAGTGGAGGATGAGATGAGAGGAATTCCTATTCTAGACCTGATTCTGACAATCAAGGAGAGATATTTGATAAAGAAGAAATAATTGGAAACTTAGGAGTAAGTGCATCTTAAATTTTGGAATAGATCAGTGGGAGAATACCAGATGCAGTCCATCAGATATCCTAGATTTGTGGGGGGGAGAGGGAGGGAGGAAACAAATTACAGGGAGTTCAGTAAAAAGATACATAGAGACTTTGAAACTAAAATTCTCCAGAGGAAATCACACCAAAAGGTATGGGGAACTCCATGATCAAATATGACAGTTTGTTTGGTTGTTAAAGCCCTTTACAATCTGTGTCTTCCTACCTTTGTAGTCTTCTTATACCTTACTCCCCTCCATGCAGTCTCCAGTGACACCGGCTTCTTTGCTACTGTTTGTACAAGATACTCCATCTCCTGATGCCTGAAATTCTCTCCTTTCGCATCTCTATCTCCTGGCTTCCCTGGCTTCCTCTAGGTACCAGTTAGAATCCTATCTTCTGCAAGAAGCCTTTCCTGATCCCCCTTAATTTTTGTGCCTCCTCTCTAAGATTATCACCAATTTATCCTGTATGTAGCTTGTTTGTACATAGTTATTTGCATGTTGTCTTCCCCATTAGACTGATATCCTTGAGAGAAGGAACTTTTTTTTTGTTTTCTTTGTATCAGCAGGGCTTAGCACAGTGCTTTGCACATGGTAGGTTCATAATAAATACTTTGTTGACTTGTTGATGTTTGTAACTCTCTAGAATTGTGGAGCTGTAGTAATAAATGTCAACAAATTAGGGGAATGCATTTCTTTTCGGACATGTACAGTTCTATAAGGTCATGTAGGTACAGACATGAGTAACTTTAAAAAGTTAGAAAGAATCACATTTACAAAATGATGTTGGGACCAGGACTTTCTATTTCATATCATTTTTTATGTCATTTGGAAGACTGTGATGACTCAGTCTGGAGAAACAAGAAATATGCATTAAACTGACATATTCCAATTGAACATCAAGTTTTAGTTAAAGTCTGTTGCTAAAGGGAACAGGACACATCTTGATTTACTTTTTAAAGCATGAGGAAAACAAGAAAGCAGAAGCCATTTTACACATGTAAATAACTTCATTACTAAATTAACACCCAATCCAATTTTTAATCATTGCAAGAGAGATTAGAAAAGGTGGGACATGCTTCAGTTGCTGTGCTATTGTCACCCAGACATGCTATTGTGTCTGGAATGGGCTGGAAAACTATTTTAAAATTATTGTTTAGGTTAAGAATCACAGCAATCAGTTTCTGAAATGATAGTGTGAATTAAAGAGCCCTTAATCAATACTCCTCACACAGGTCATAATCTTAATTATGTGGGCAGCATGATAGTGCAAGTGCACTGGGCTTGGAGTGGGAGGGCCTGGAGTGGAATCTTAGTTCTGCCACCCTGTGTGACTCCTTGGGCAACTCTTCCAAGACTCAGTGTTCTCATCTGTAAAATGGGGATTGGGCGGGTGTTCTTTAATTTTTTTCTCCTTCTTATTCCATAATCCTATGAAAGAGACATTTGTTTCAAGGTTTCTATGTCATCCATGGAGAATTCTTATTTTGTTTCAATACCGTAGTGCTTCCAGAAAATCCCAAATTGAAACTTCATAGTATGAGTGAACTATATGAAGCTGTAATCAGTTAGGCACAGGGTAGAGTAGAGGATTTAGAACTGCAAGATACTTTAGAGATGTTCCGTTTCAACCCCGTCATTGTACAGATGAGAAAACAGGCTCAAGATGAATAGACTCCCCTGGGCAAGAAAGAAGGTAGGCGCAATGAGGGCTGGAACCCAAGCATCCTGACTTCAAATTCAATGATCTTTCCATTAGTACTTGCTGTTTGTGTAAAGTCATTGGCTATGGAAGCTGCATATTGTTGACACACAAGACCATTTCCTTCTCTTTCATCCATTATTTCTCAAATAAAGGAAGATGGGAGGAAAAAAAAGAACTGCTGGTGAGAATAAAAGGGGCCATGAATTTATTTCTACCCCTTGAAGTCGTGAGTGAGCTCTGGGGGCCATATTAACAAAGGGGACATTCCATTAGCTATGATCTAGAACCGCATGGCTATATCACAAAATCTTAGAAGAGAAAACTAGAAAGGACATCAGAAACCACGTAATCCTAATCCCTTTGTTTATATATGAAAAAATTGAGACCATGACAGGTGAAATTACTTGCCTAAAGAGATGCAGGTTGTGTTTAGCAGAGCTAGGGTATGAACCCAGTCAGGGCTTCTAACTGTAAGTCCATTATAATCTTTCTGGTACCATGATACTTCTCATCTCTCAAATCCCTGGGGTTCCTTAATTAGTGCCTTTCCTCCATTGATTATCTTCAATATCTCCTTTCTACCTCATTTATATATAATTGTTTTCATCCTATGTCCCCATTAATTTGTGAGGGACTGAGGATTTTTTGCCCTAAAAAAACTCCAGTGCTTAGCACAATGACAGGCACATAGTAAGTGTTTAATAAATGCTTGTGGACTGACTTATAACAGGGAGTCAAGATCCCTGGAATATAGCTCTAGCTTCAGCCCTGAGTGAGCCCTTGGCCTTTGCTTTTCTCTTTTCCAAAAGTAAAGCCTTTGTGACGCTTTGGAATATATTAAGAAAAGAGCTTCTGAAATATTAAATTGTGAAATACAACACTTCAAATAGAGAATTTTAATTGGTTCATGTTTAGATCCTGGCAGTAAGTCAGACTTTGGGTACTGCCTTCCCAGTCTTGGTTTTAGGAAAGATCTGTTCAAATCCAAAGACAACTGTATCTTCAGTAACATGGTATATTGAAGTAGAATTAAGGTCATCTTAATCTCACCCTTTCCTGTTTCTGTAAACTTGCAAAGTTAAATTCTGTGGTTAACCTTTTGAAAGATACTATCAGATGATGCCCCCCAAAATGAGAACATTGACCTAACAATTTACTTTCCCATACCAAGAACTAGATTGGAAACTCTCTGAAACATTCCTCTGGATCAGAAATTCTTAACTTGGAGTCCATAAACTTATGTTTACAAGTATTTTGATGACTATATTTAAATATAATTGATTTCTTTGTAATCCTATGTATCTTATTTTATGCATTTAAAAACATTATTCTGAGGTTTCCACAGATGTCACCAAACTATCAGAGAGTGCCATTGCACATAAAAAACTTAAGAAACCCTACATTGAGAAGTTTTTTTTAAACTGAAGATTATACTGAGGTCCAGAAGATGCAGAGGGAGATGGTAGGCAAGTTTTTTTTTTAATTTACCAAAATGGCATATAAAAATGGCCTACTTTAAGGCCATCCTGACTTGATCCTTGATAAACCATATTTATTATCAAGACTGTTCATTAGTGGCAAAAAAAGAAATGAAAACTTAACTAATGTAATAAGTCTCAACCTCCAACATTATTTAATTTTGAATCATATAAATTTAGAACTAGAAGGAACCTTAGAGACAACATTATTCAAATTTTCTAATTCTTGATGTGAGGAAAGTGAGGGCCAGAGAAATTAAGGACCTTGCCCAAACTCACATATCTCATAGCTGACTGAACTGACACTAGAAGCCAAGGCATTAAGATATCTAGTACAATGCTCTTTCCGTTATATTAAACAGCATATAGATATGAAGTAAATGCTTTGGATGTCTTTAAAGAGAACTAGACAACTGTCTTGAAAGTATACTTTTAACTCGTCTGATTGTATAGAATTTTATGTGCTTAACCATTTATGTTTTGTTTTTTAAGATATTTATCTAAGTAAGTACCTTGATTGCAGGAACTTGGTCTCACTTTTTTGGATCAGAGATATACAGTTGGCAGGGGTCTTAGAAGTCATTTGATGGAACCCCCTCATTTTATAGGTAGGCAAACCGAGGTCCACAGAGGTTAATTGTCTTGACCATGGTCATACATACAATAATTTTCAGAGCCAGAATTTGAACCCACTTTGTCTGACTTCAAACCAAGTGTTCTTTACAATATATTGTATCTTTGTATCCCTTTAGTGTCCCCACACAGTGCATTGAATACAGCAGATGTTTAATAAATATTTGTTGAATGAAAGATAGGTGACATTTATGTTGGTTTAAATTTTGCAAAACACTATACATACATTATCTCCTTTGAATTTTACAACAGCCCCCTGAGGTCAGTATTCTAGGTATCATCATCCTGATCCTACAGAAGAGGAAACTGAGACTCAGGGAGTTTAAATTCTTTTTTCTATTGTGAAAAAGCTATCAAACCTCTTGGTATTAGACCCAAGGTCTACTGGCTCTAAATTCATTACTGTATTCAGTAGCTATAGCAAATCACTCCTCCCCTGGCACATTCTAGCTGTGAGATTCTCTGACTATCCTACCCATGGAACTGATTAAGTTCTGTGAAAAAGCTCATTGATTAAAGAAAACAGTAATTATCCCTTAACTTTTATGGACATGGTAGCTTTTCTTCCTTGCTAATCCTACAAAGATAAGTATAGGAGATAGGTAAGGTGAGGTTAGTTTCTTGTTCTTTGTTCTAAGACCATCATGGTTCAGCACACTCATGTAAGGACTTTTTAGTGATACAGAATGCAGACTAAACAATGCATCCCTATTAATCCTATATGATAAGTACAGAGTAGTAATTAATGGAGCTTGTTTTATAATTGTGGGGGGTTTCTATTTTCTTTTTTAATAGATCTAGTGTCTTGATTGCTAAAGTCTTATTTTTGTGTGGTTTGGTGCATGCTAAGGTTGTCAGTTAATCCCATGAAAGAATTCAAGGACTTAGTTTAGGTTTAAGACCAAGAAAGGCTGATTTTCAGAAAGAATTTCCATATGAGGAAGAAAAAGATTAGGCCATCAGAAGTTCCTGTGTATTGCATTCCCACTGATTAATAGCTATTAAAAAAAATCTCCTCTATTGTTGAGGAAAATCTTGAATCTTTCCAGTGAGCAGTAAAAATATTTAAAAATAGAGAGAACTTTTAATAGAGAATAATAGCACACATTTACAGTGTGGGTAGAATGGTAGCTCTTTGGAGTCAATGTTATAGATATGAACACCAGAGCTGGTGTTTTTAAAATTATGAACTATGAAAAAACTTAATGGTTTTAGGTGTTTCTACGCATATTTTTATGTTTCTTTCCCCCTCCTTTCTCTAAAACTTTTTGAGACTATAGCCTGAAAGTAAACCTATTATTCATACAGTTGAAGTATTAGACCAGCCCATTTGATAACCTCAGTTCCTGGCCCACCCTTATCAAAAGCTAAGTCACAAGTCACAGTCACATAATTTTAGTGTTGAAAGGAACCTCAGTGTACTCCAACTTAAAGTTTACAATACTTTTATTAAATCCATGATTATAATTCTGATACAACATATTTAGGAATTTTTCCTCTTTACCGCTTTAGTTTGTAAACATTTTGGGATCAGCAAACACATATGATCAATAAAATCTTTCTGAAGCACATTATGCCCTGTCATCTACTTTGTGAGTGCCTCCTATTATTTTTGGTTTAATAACCATAGGGTTAGGACCAGGAGGCAGGAAAATTGATTTTGAGGCAAGTTTTTTTTCACCATCTTGCTTTTTTATTTAAGCTGTAGCTAATGTTTTTGACTTCTCTCATAGGACTCATCAATGACAGTAAAGTATATTGTAAATAATTAAATGCTTAATAGTTGGCCTGATCATTTATGTGATGTAAGCTTTCTTGTCTAAGACCTATTGCTCACCTTGGGATCAAGCCCACTAATATTTGTAGCATGAAAATGCTCTATCATTCTTTGAACATTTTCCTTATTCCATCTACCCTATCTAAATGGCAACTGCTTACTGTTGCTTCCACTTGAATCTGGGACTGCTGCTGTTCCTACTTTCAAGATTATTCCCCTACTGAGATTATGCAGGAAAATGTGTGGGTTCCTTATCATTCATTCTCAGCCCCTGTGTCCATATATGATGCCCTCCTCCTTTTTTCCTATAGCACTAGAGATAGTATCTAATAAGAGTCAAACTTATTCTGTTGAGATTGTGCCAGTGGCCATGGCCGAGGTGGCCAGATCCTTGTTTGGTCCTCTGGTTATTTTTTGTACTATTATCAGAATCTGTTAGGTGAACTCATTGTAGAAGCAGATATGGCTCATCTGATTGATTCTAAACCTTTTGGTTATAATATAAAGCAATCCTATTTGGAATAAAAACCCAATTAAGCTCACGGAGAATTTATATGCTTTGAGAAGGGACAGAAATCCAACATAATCATTAAGCTTTTTTTCTTTCTAAAGTAACTATTGTTTTTTGGAGTTTATATCAGAATTTGCTTTATTAGACATGTTTTTAGGGAGGCAGGAACTTTTGAGGCAGAACATTGCCCCCTGCTCCCCCATTACCCACCCCTAAATCGAAGGTTACACCTTTAAAAACATATTCTTGGGGGCAGCCAGGTGGCACAGTGAATAGAGCACCAGCCTTGGAGTCAGGAGGACCTGAGTTCAAATCAGGCCTCAGACACAACACAAAAATGAGCCGTGTGACCTTGGGCAACACAACCCCAATTGCCCTCCAAAAAAAAAAAAGCAAAAAAAAAAAACCCATATTCTTGATTCTAAGAGCAAAAGTTATTAAAAAGTTGTGCCATTTCACTTGCTGCATGATTTTTTAGAATAACCATAGGTGGTCCATGAAAACAGTACCTGTAAGCTAATATGTCTATTTATTCAAGACCTTGGCTGGGGTGATGTTATTTCTTTTCAGATCTATCTCTGATTTCAATCATTTCTTGATCATTTTATTTTGTAGATTAATGGCTGGGTTTATTTAGAACTTGTTCAGAAGCCTGTCTGACAGAATTGGGACTCTGTAGACTGTTTGGATAGAGTTAATAGCTTGACAATGTTTTCTTTTTACTTTCGTTTGTTATCTCTTTTTGAAGAGAAAGAGTATTTTTTTGTAATAATGTTTTACTGTTGCCCACTTGTGGAGATTCTATGGACTTCTGTTCTGTTAGACTAGAGAAAACAAATATAAAACCCAAAGGGGAAATTTGATTCAGGTAAAAGAAAAGACACTGGAAATCAGGGATCCTTTCAAAATGGGCTTCCATAGTTTTTACAATGACTCTGATCTAGGCCCTTTGTCTACTTTGTTACCTCTTTATAGAGATTAAGAGATAAACAGATCAAGAAGACAGTAGATGCTAGATCTGATACAAGATTCCTCACTTTAAGCTGTGACAAGTAGAAACATGAGATTTTCTTTTTTTAGGTGAAAGCTAGGAATTGAGATAACTGTTATAAGTGAAGAATTTTAAAAAAATATATTCTCCACATCAAGAGTTTTCAATATTTTTGAAATTATCAAACCTTTCTGCATCTTATGCTGCATTGGTGTTTGTGTGGTACTCCTAAGTGATGCAAAAGATACAAATTACATGTATACATTTGTCATAACTGAATTTTCTTTTGAGAAGCCTAAGAGGTACCACAGGGAGCTCAGTGGTTCTTGTGGGATATAATCTTAACAAACTTTATGTAGTGGAAGAAGCACTGTACTAGGAATTCAAAATTAGCGTAGATATGACCTTGAGCAAGTCTCTGAAGTATTCTGCCTCTGTTTCCATTTGATAACAGGGATGAGGGTATGGGAATGTAATTCCTTTTCCTTCCCAGGCAACTCACCAAAATGTTATATGATATGAAATGGTAAAGTTTTCTTGTGTGGCTCATGACCTGATCTTGAGGACAATTTCAATTTCTATGAGTTCATAAAATGTTTCAAAAATAAAAACAGCAACATTGGAATGAATGCCTAGCTCCCAAGATGACTGCTTTGAAGAACAAAAATCATTTATAGTAATTTGAATATATGAGTTCTGGTATGCTTTTTAAAAACCACTCTCATTGTTTTGTAGTCATAATCTCTTGTATATCAAGAGTTCTTTGAACTTTTATTTTTTAAAATAATATTTTATTTTCCCAATTACATTTAAAAACAACTTTTAACATGCTTTTTCTTAATTTTTGAATTTCAAATTCTATCATTTTCCCCTTCCCCCTTTACTCTCCTCTTCCCAGAGATAGCAAGCAATCTAATGTAGGTATACATGTGCAATCATATAAAGCATATTTCCATAGTAGTTATTTTGTTGAAAAAAACAAAGAAGACAAGAAGAAAGGAAAGATGGAAGGAAGGAAGGAAGGAAGGAAGGAAGGAAGGAAAAAGAGTATGCTTCAGTCTGTATTCAGATGCCATCAGTTCTTTCTCTGGAAGCAGACATTTTTCATCATGAGTCCTTTGGGATTGTCTTGGATCATTGTATTGCCGAGAATAGCTAGGACATTTAGAGTTGTTCATCTTACAACATTGCTGTTACTCCATGTAATGTTCTCCTGGTTCTGCTCACTTCACTCTGCATCAGTTCATTGAAATTTTTCCATATTTTTCTGAAGTCATCCTGCTCATCATTTCTTATAGCACAATAATATTCTATAACAATCATACGTCACAACCTGTTCAGCTATTCCTCAATTGATGGGTATCCCCTCAGTGTCCATTTCTTTGCCACCCCAAAAATGGCTGCTGTATTTTTTTTTTGCACAAATAGGTCCTTTTCCCTTTTTTAAAAAAAATCTCTTTGGGATATAGACCTGGTAGTGGTATTGCTGGTTCAAAGGATATGTACAGTTTTATAGCCCTTCAGGCATAGTTCAAAATTGCTGTCCAAATGGTTGGATTCATTCACAACTCCACCAACACTGCATCAGTGTCCTTATTTTTCCAAATCTATTTCAGCATTTCTCATTTTCCTTTTCTGTCATACTAGTCAATATGATAGGTGTGAGGTGATGCTTCTGAGTTGTTTTAATTTGGATTTCTCTAAACAGTAGTTATTTAGAGCATTTTTCATGTGACTATATATAGCTTTGATCTCTTTGTCTGAAAACTGCCTATTTATATCCTTTGACCATTTATCAATTGGAGAATGACTTGTATTCTTATAAATTTGACACAGCTCTCTTTATATCTAAAAAATGAGGCCTTTATAAGAGATACTTGGTATAAAAATGTTTTCACAGTTTTCTGTTTTCCTTCTAATTAGGTTGCATTGTTTTTATTTGTGTAAAAATTTTTAAATTTAATATAATCAAAATGATCAATTTTACATTTCTTTTTTTTTTAAAGCAATTGGGGTTAAGTAACTTGCTCAAGGTTACATGGCCAGGTGTTTCTGGGTGGGTACTAAGTGTCTGAGCCTGGGATTCGATCCCCAGGTCATCTCGGCACTGGGGCCAGTGCTCCTACTCACTGTGCTACCTGGCTGCCCCTTAATTTCTTATTTTTTTTGGAGGGTAATTGGGGTTAGGTGACTTGCCCAAGGTCACACGGCTAGTATGCGTATTAAGTGTCTGAGGTCGGATTTGAACTCAGGTCCTCCTGACTCCAGGGCTGGTGCTCTATTCACTGTGCCACCTAGCTGCCCCCAATTTTACACTTCTTAATGCTCTCTATATCCTGTTTGGTTCTAAATTCTTGTTATCCACAGATCAGACATGTTCCCCTAATTTGCTTATGGTATTGCCCTTTACATCTAAATCATGTACCCATTTTGACCTTATCCTGGTATACAGTGTGAAATGTTGATCTATACCTAGTTTCTACCATACTCTTTTCTACTTTTCTCAGCAGTTTTTGTCTAATAGTGAGTTCTATTCCCCAAAACTTTGGTCTTTGCGTTTATCAAACACTTAGCTACTATAGTCATTTACTTCTGTGTATTGTGTACCTAATCTCTCCTACTGATCTACCGTACTATTTCTTTGCCAGTACCAGAATGTTTTGATGGTTACTGCTTTATAATGCAGTTTGAGATCTGGTGTTGCTAGGTTACCTTCCTTCACATTTCCCCCCATTGAGTCACTTAATATTCTTGATCTCTTATTCTTCCAGATGAATTTTATTATTTTTTCCAGCCCTATAAAATACCTTTTGGTAGTTTGATTGGTCAGCCTACCCACAAGCAATTAATATTTTTTCCAGTTGCTTAGATCTGACTTTATTCGTGGGAAAAGTGTTTTGTAATGGTATTCATGTAGTTCTTATGTTTGCAGGTAGACTCCCAAGTTTTTTATACTGTCTATAGTGATTTTAAATGGAATTTCTCTTTCTATTTCATGCTTTGTGGGTGATACACAGAAATGCTTATGATTTTTGTGGGTTTATTTTATATCCTGCAACTTTACCAAAGTTGTTAATTATTTCAAACCAGTTTTTTGGTTGATTCTCTAGGATTCTTTAAGTATACCATTATATCATCTGCAAAGAGTGATAGTTTTGTTTCCTTGTTCCTCATTCTAATGTCTTCAATTTTTTTCCTTCTCTTATTGCTATAGGTAACATATTTAGTACAATATTAAATCATGGTTGTGATAAGGGCATACTTGCTTCTCCCTTGATCTTATTGGGAAGGTTTCTAATTAATCCCCATTACAGACAATGCTTGTTGATGATTTTAAATAGATACTATTTATCATTTTAAGGAAAGTTCCATTTATTCCTACATTCTTTATATTTTTTATAGGAACAGGGGCTATGTTTTGTCAAAAGTTTTTTCTTCAAGTATTGAGATAATCAATGATTTCTGTTGGTTTTGTTTTTTATATGGTCACTTATACTGATGACTTTCCCTAATAATGAATTAGCCCTGCATTACTGGTATAAATCCCATCTGGTCATAGCATATGATCTTTGTGATATATTGCTGTAATCTCCTTGCTAGTATTTTATTTAAAATTTTTGCAACAATATTCATTAGGGAAATTGATCTGTAGTTTTCTTTCTCTTTTTTTTCTTCCTGATTCAGGTATTAGCACCATATTTGTGTCACAAAAGGAATTTGGTAGGACTGTCCTTCTTTGCCTGTTTTCCCAAATAGTTTATGGAGTACTAGAATTAATTTTCCTTTAAATGTTTGGTAGAATTCACTTGTGAATCCATCTGGTCCTGGGTATTTTTTTCCTTCCATCCATCTATGGCTCATTCAATTTCTTTTTCTAAGATGGGGTTATTGAAGTATTATATTTCCTCTTCTGTTCACCTGGGCAATGTGTATTTTTGTAAATATTCATCCATTTCACTTAGATTGTCAGATTTATTGGCAATTTCACTTTACTAATCTCATCTCCCATTGATTCAATTATCATCTCTATACAAATGATTCTCAGATTTATTTACCAAGCCCTAACCTCTCTCCTGATCTCTAGTCTCACATTTCCAGTCTAAGATACATCTCAAATTGGATGTACCATAGGCGTCATTAACTCAACTCAACAGGTCTAAAACCGAACTCTGTGTTTCACCAAAGCCCTTCTGTCTTCCTAACCTCCAGATTCCTGTCAAGAGTACTACCATCTTTCCAGTCATCTAAGTTCACAATAGAAGTGCCATGTTTGACTCCTCACTGTCTCCAATCCTCTATATATCCAATCTGTTGCTAAAACCTGTAAGTTTACCTTCATGATATTTCTTGCATATGTCAGAGGAGACTGTGATACTACCACCATCTTGGTGCAGGTCCTTATCATCTCGTGCCTGGATATTGAAATAGCCTTCTACATGTTCTTTTCTCACAAATGTCTCCCCATTCCAGTTCATTTTTTACTCAGCTGCCAAAATGATCTTCCTAAAGTTCAGCTATACCCATGTTACACACACACACACACACACACACACACACACACACACACACACACA